>NC_134483.1:468334603-468474603 GCF_040206685.1 Ascaphus truei | reverse complement strand
AAATAAAGATAAAGAGAGAGCGAGAGTAACTGGCATGAAAGGCCAAATAGAAGTGCAGAATGAGATTACTGTGACTAGGGGTGTCCGCAGGGAAGACAAGGCCTCGATTCTCTTCCAGACAATACCAGACGGTGGCTACTCTCTTGTACAGAGCACATATTTTCCACCTCCAGCAAAGGATTCGATGCCAAGTGAGGAACAGAGAAAAAGTGATGTATTTGAGAGCTCGACACAAACCACACACACACACACACACACACACACACACACACACACACACACACACACACACACACACACACACACACACACACACACACACACACACACACACACACCGCCACCCCCCCCCCCCCCCAGTATATACATAATAAAAAGTACATCATGTGGACCAAGCATGTGGATATTGGGGGTCAGAGATACTGCTACAAAAGGAGATGCAAGATGCAGTATAAACCCATGTTTTGTTTCAACTAGTTATTTGATTTTTACCTATAAGTGTGTATTTTTGGTTGTAGATGTTTGTTTCCTTTTCTGGTCTTCAAGTTTTTGAAAAGTCAAATAAAGAAAGTAAATGAAAGGGGTGCATCATTAAAATAACTAAAAGGCACAGATTCCCTTCAATGCTTCTGTAAACCCTCTGGTGCTAGCTCCTCCTTGTACGGAACCATTAATTGAGAGAAACACTAATTAAAACATATTGGATTTGAATTTAAGTGAAAGAACCCAGACATGTGACTCATTGTCTACTATAATTAGTTTGTTTTATAGTGTAAGCGAAGTTTGATAGCTTTTTCAAATTCAGGCCTAAAATAGATTAAGCCCTGACGAAGAGCCTCCAGTGCCCCAAACCTCTGCTGTCAGACTGTCTGCAATACATGCAAGCCATTCATTCATTCGTTGATTCTCCAGATTCCATCAGCCAGTAAGCAGCCTCATACAGAGACCCCTGGTTTGTCTTGTGTTCTGTCCACAGCTTTTACATTTTTGTAATCTTGGAACACAGTAAACTAAATTTGACCATCAAAACAGAAGCTTAAGAACGTATACAACATAGGTTTGAAACAACTTAAACTAGAAAACAACATTATTAAAGCTATTAAAACCCCTACAGAAAAGAAAGTCTTGAGTATTATACTTTGTGTATACAACTCATAAGGCAACTTCTAACTAATCAACATAGTCTTGCTTCTGCGATTAGACACAGAACCTTAAACCAAACCCAGACTAGAAGGTAATAAGACGACTGTTCCTTTACAGCAGGGGTCTCTCCAAACTCAGTCCTCAAGGGCCGCCAACAGGCTGGCTTTAATGGATATCCCTGCTTCAGCACAGGTGGCTCAATCAGTGGCTCAGTATTTGATTGAGCCACCTGTGCTGAAACAGGAGATATATTCATAAAATCCGGCCTGTTGGCGGCCCTTGAGGACCGAGTTTGGAGACCCCTGCTTTACAGCATGTAGACAGTTTTGGACATGGTGCACAGTAACCACTTTAAGGCAGAGGAATCCACTATATACAGTATGAACCACTCTCTCAATCTACATTTACCATGATACAACGACCAACCCTTTGAGTCACCACCAGATTACAAATGATTATTATAATGACTGCATGAGTAGCCGTCATTTGACATACTCCATGTGATCCTTTAGTCCATTAATGTGCATTCACACCCAGGGCCGCTAACAGATTTCATGGGTCCCCAGCCCAGGCCCCACCCCCACCCCCACCGGCAGTGTTGCGAGCCTTATTTCACACCTTGCGAGCCCCCCCCCCTTTCCCTCCCTCTTACTATGTACAGCTCAACC
The DNA here is from genome assembly GCF_040206685.1 of Ascaphus truei. Classification (NCBI taxonomy): domain Eukaryota; kingdom Metazoa; phylum Chordata; class Amphibia; order Anura; family Ascaphidae; genus Ascaphus; species Ascaphus truei. The sequence goes on along the minus strand of NC_134483.1, from coordinate 468,472,792 downwards.
CCCATTATAGCGCGATCCGATACAACACGAATCCGCTTATAACGCGGTATGAGCATGGCTCCCAATTTGAAAACCTCCACTTAGGACTTACCGGCATCTAGATCTCTCCTCATTTCATAGGGCTGTGTCCAAGTGCTCTCCTCTCTCTCCTCTCTGCGGCGTCTCTTTTTTAATTTTTTTAAACATTCAATTCAATGCTGTATAGAAAGGGCCGTCGCCCGCCAGCGTGAGGGAGAGCAGGCCTGCAGGCAGTTGATGGAGAGGTGGGACTGGCAGCCAGGCCAGGTCAGAGGTCGGGCCCAACTTGCAGAGCCGGCCAGCCAGGCCCACCCTCAGCCTACGAGCCTGGGACACCTGTTCCTTCTGTACCTCACCTCTCCCCCCCGTCGGTGGCCCTGCTCACACGTTAGACCACACTGAACAATTCATTTAATTACTAATATTGTGATGGTAGTCAATTGCTCAGAAGAGATTTACAATCTTTAATTCATCTCTTTCTGGAAAAGAGCATTTGTGGAATATTGTATCTACAAGTAACTAGGCCAACTGTACATTTACCTTTTCCTTTAAGGGGAAGTAATCATTATGCAATCATTTACCGAAGAACTAAAAGTGGAATGTGATCTCATGGTTCTCATAACGTAATGAATTTCACAATACCCTTTCCTTTTTCACAGGACACAAACATTTTTTTTTTTTTTACTATAAAAGGGATTCCATATATATTTTTGCCAAGTGGGATTGACACTTAAAAATGTAAATTTTGTTTGTGAAAGATGGTCCATTTTCATACGGAACATAGAACATTGTAGAATGATTTTAAGCATCATATGCAATTATCCTCTCATATCACCCCTTTAAAAATAATGCTAATCTGCCAGGACAACCTGACTCACAACTTTCTCCATGCAATAGTTATATAAGCGCTTGCGACGGAGTCAATGTATTTGAATTGGAACGCCGTCGCAAGGCACTATAACTTACTTAGACAGGTATATGTCAAAATAGAAACCCTTCTACAGTGTAGCTTCTTTTTGAATTCACAACTTATTGGTCCACTAAAAGATATATGGACATAGTGCCAAGGACACACACATAAAGGAATTTAGCATCACCAGTCCATAAATAGCTGCATGTATAGAAGGGATTATAAATACAGCAAACTAGCTTCATGCAAGCTGCTTAGCAGCAAGGGTGTTCAATTGCATATGGAATTCATTTGAGTATATAAGTAAACATGCTAATAAGTGGTTTGGGTAGTTAATTTGCCCTCATCCAAAGCTCATATTCCTTGGGCTACGATTATAGTGCTGACGACAACGACGTCAGGCTGCGGTCGCAGGAAAAATCAAAGAGATTACTTCCAGTGACCGCGACCAAGCCGTCGCTCTGCGCTTACTATACACGCACGACGGCGGCAATGCATTTGTTTTGACGCCATGTTGCTGTCGCCGGCACTATAAGTGCAGCCTAATCCGCTAGGAACATGTGAATAAACTGACCTCTCGGTGGTCTAACTGTGCTCCAGGAACTAATTGCGAACTAGATGTAGTGCCAAAAGGCACGGTATCGGCACAGCTGCAAGCACCCAATGTCCTGGGACAGATAACCCAGAGAGGATACATCCAGCGCATATAGATATCTATAAGCATGAACCCACAGACCCCTCAGCAATGTGCAGACAGCTCCAGGAACTACCAGCCGAAAACTAACTTTGGTGTATATTGAGCCGGAGGGAGGCATCCTGCAGGTACGCCCACAATTCTCCACTGATCATATCTGACCCTAAACTAGCGTCTGTTGCAATGCTTGACATGACGACTTTCACAGGAGACCAGTACTTTTCCACCGAAACCACCGGGATCACTAGCACCAGACAGGACAAAGTTGTAGAATAAAATGGGGTTTATTCTGGCACGTCAGCAGACAAAACAAAGATGTACAAAACACGATACAATACCAACCGAGGGCCTGGGGAGTAGACTCTAGCCTCGCTAGGTGCAGGGGCCTGCTCAAGAAGGCTTGTCCTGTCCGCTTATCGTCCAGGATCTCAGAGGGCTGATCACACAGCAGCTACTCTGAGATCTCTCTCCAGCTGGTCACTGTAAAAGATCAAACTCCTTCATTGTCTCTCAGATAGTCCTCTGAGGGTAGATCTCCACACTCCTTCCCAGAGTGTCTCTCTGAAAGTAGATCTCCTTCTCTGATAAGCAGTACCCCTTATATAGCCCTCTGTGGCTATCCATTGCATGGGAGGGGCTGCTGGACAATCAGAGCACAGATTAAGTTAGTGCCACAACAGCCAGAGGGCGTGCTAAGAACCCATTCCCATCCCTGATTAAATCAGAGTCCCCTCTAAACAAATGTACACATAATCCAATTAGCTCTTTACAGGGCTGACTCCCAAATCATATCACATAATGTTGATTCACTGAACTGTGGGGATTGCATTTACAGAGAACAACAAATACAGACTTTGAAATACATTCTTACAGACATGGAAATACATTTACACATTCCCTGTTCTTCCCCAGATATTTAAAGTACATTTGGCCAATATAAGCCTTACAAAAGGTGGCCAAGTTACATAGATTTAGGGGTAGCTAGCTGGGCTTCATTTCAGTTTTGTGATGCCAGTAATCCCCATCATCACAACGACTTGTACGTTTCACCGTCGCAGCGGCTTCTTCAGGCGTTGCGCTAATGGGGTGAGGCTTTTTATGAAGTCGCGTTACCATGGTAACACAGGACGCTGGACTTTTTCACTTATGAAGGGAGCAAAGCATACCAGAGAAAAAGCGGGTACAATGTTGCAGATCAGGACAGTTGTTATATTTCTATCCATGGAGTGTCTTGCTCCGATATTCATCTATCCATAGTTAATCTTAATATATAAATTTGAAATTTGTATGGTTGTTGTTAGATGTGGTGAATCCGATTGGCCAGAGGCTGAGGACCAATCAGATTGGTGGCTCTATGACGTCACCCAACTGCCGCCTCACCCAGCACACACACCACCACCACACACACACACACACCACCTCCCGCCCAGGTAAGTAAGTAAACCGCCCTGCGCCTCCCCTCCCAGCTCACACCCCTGCCTGCGGCCCGCCGCCTCAAACCCCTGCACCACCCCTCCCAGCTCACACCCCTGCCACCGGGGCCTCAAACCCCTGCGCCTCCAGCCTTGCCTCCCAGCTCACCTCAGACCCCGGCGCCTCCCACCTCAACCAGGCGGGACCAAGTGGCGGAACTGACAGCCGGGAGGGGGAGGGGACAGCCTGAGGGAGCGCGAGCTGGGGGCTGCGTGCACGGGAACCTGCACCTGAGGGAGCACGTTCCACTCTCCCTACCCCCCCCTCCTCCTGTCCACTGTGTGTTTGTGTATGAGAGAGTGTGTGTGTGTGTGGGACACTGTACGGTGGGGGGGGATGAGCGGAGAGGGGGGAGCGGAGAAACAGACAGGGGGAGTGGAGAGGAGGGAGTGGGAAATTTTACGCCCGGCCAACGCCGGGTGCCTGTCCTGTCTACTGCCCCCCCCCCCCCCCCTGTCCACTGTTTCCCCCCCCTCCTGTCCACTGTTCCCCCCCCTCCCCTCCTGTCCATTGTTCCCCCAATGCAAACAGCTGTTTGCACGAAACGCATAGGTGCGTTCGTGTGGTCCTGTTATTGTTTGTCTAGCCTGCAATAAACCAGACCTTATTGCCATTTTGGAGTGCTCGCTTTTTTCCTTCTCTCTGGTCAAGTTTGAAGTTGGATTCTTCTGGCTGTGCTGCTCATCATCTACAACTACTCACTGGAATCTACCTTTGGCTGGACTGCACGCCCCTGGTGTCTGGAATGTCCACAGAAGCACACAGGTAAAGGGCCGCAGTGCCCTGTCATATATGTATATGTACACCTGTGCAACTTTATTTCCTGATTTGTTTATACTTGGTTGGGTGTTTATTATTGTGTTTAATTTGTGGTTGCCATGTGGACACCACTAGACACATATCCCTTCCTATTGTATATCTATTCATCTCTCCTGGACACTCCATTGTCATCTGGATTATCATGCTTATTATACGCTACAGATGGAACTCTCTCTAATTATTGCAGCATCACACTCTCTCTCACTTTGTATATAGGGTGTGACCTTATCAATCATTAGAGGATTATATATTTAGGAGTGCACTTAATAACATATAGGTAGAGGGAAAGAATAATAAGCCTTTTAATTATCAGCTTCTATGTCTGCTCAATCCTTAGGTGGCACCATACACAGTTACCAGTTAGAGTGAGTTTGTTCTATATAATATTTTCCAATATAGCTCTCATGAGCAGGGCCCTCACTGCCTTTTGTATCGATTTGTGCTTGTTTGGTATGTATTCCGTTGCCATTTTTTAATTGTAACTCGCTGCAGAATATGTTGGTGCTTCATAAATAAACTAGAGGATTAGTTCACACTTTGATTGATTGTAAGCTCTTCGGGGCAGCGACTCCTTTTCCCAATGTTACATTTATGTCTGAAGCTCTTATTGCCGTAATGTGTTATATTACTGCGGTGAAGCGCTATGTACATGGATAGCTCTAAATAAATAATCATAGACATACATACAAGAAAAAGGAAGGATACAACATTGATGCTACCATATAAAATGAAACTCAAAAGGCCACACAACTCCATATGTCTCAAAGCCATTGGCGGGCTGGGAAAAGAGGTTTACCCCGTTCACTTCAATGCAGATGAACTCTTCATATGTAAGGGGAAGGCAGCTACACAGCATATTTGAAAAAGGGGCAAATGATTAATCGTGATGAAAAAAACAAGCATTTTTATAATGTGTCTGAAAATGTACTGCGTTCCATCCACATAAAGGAGAGGGTTGCTTACAACTTTAATGGCATGTTTTCCTACAAATTGTTCAGCCTCTTATCTAACAATTATTAAAACATTGAGCGTTCAGCACTAAATAACCGTATTTGGTCATGAAATGCCCTGGATTGAAAGCCGGCCAATAAAATGTATGAAAGCCCTAGAACAATTCTAGTCTCCTTATGGATAGAAGAGTTAACAGAAGCAATAAATTCTACTCAAAGATAATACGCATTCGAGATTAACACTGTATTACAATATGAAGCCAAAAAGCTGCAAATCCCCCGATACCAGCATGGCAACCAGGGCAGTGTGTATTGTGTCTCGCACTGTGTGATGTTTACGTTTTTCCAAACCGATTTAAAAGCCTTCGTGATAAACTCTGGGAAATGTGTCTTGAAGTGGTTCATACAGAGTGTACGGTAAAGGCCAATCGTGACTGCTCACATCAAATTGTAAACACCCAATAAATTCAGCATCTGGCTGGCAAATGTTAAAATGGCAGCAAGCACAACACACAAGCCCAAGTTTTAAGCAGCCTATTCACACACACACCATATACATACGCATGCTCATGAAACGTGCCACACAAATAAATGTACACCGAATATACTCACGTACACACCAGATATATTCACCACACAAAATTCATAGGGATAGCGCATACATACCTCATACATGCACACAATTAAACCCCAAAAACCATTATCTTGCCAAAGGCTGATATACTGTATGCAGCCTAAATGTTAGTTTTTCGTGGCATAATAAATTCTGTTTGATTAGCAAGTCCGTTTGCCTGTATCACTACTACCGATTTCTTTGGGACTTCAGGATATCCTGTTCATAGAGCACCGCTGATAAGTATCTATGATCATTCTTATTGGAGTGCCCGCATTATTCTTCCAATAGCACAGTTACACCTCATACATGCAACTAAACCCCACCACACCCCATACATGCACCAGATTAACCACCTACCACACATGCACCAAACTAACCCCCTAACACACCCCATACATGCATCCAATTAAAACTCAGTGTAGCAGGGAGGCCTGGTGAAGAGTGCCCTCTGGGGGCTCGAATGTACAGCTGCTACTCCTCTGAAGCAGCCTCTAATTACACAGAACTGCCCTGCATGGGAAGGGCTACAGTGTGCTGATCTGCATCTCCTGCATGCAACCCAATCGGCCCGTGGGGCAATCGCCCCATGCCCATTCATCCTGGATAGGTTGTGGTATATGTCGTAATTAATCAGCAAGCCATTTTTCAGTACGCACGTAAAAAAAAAATTTTTTAAATAAGAAAGTTAAAGGATTATGAACCACATACCGTTTAAAAACAAAATTACATGAAAATATTCTGAAAAAATATTTATAATTAAATATTCTCTGCAGTTTTCTTTTTCGCTAGGTTGTTCTTCATAGGGCTTCAGGCTGCTAGCCCAACCATCATGCACTGCACACAAGAAACTGCTGTGCAGGGTCACATTATGAAAGGTTGTGATGGACAAGAGAGGCAAAGACACGGGCCCCTTGCTGTTGAGACGGCTTGCAGCGAAAGGAAAAGGACCACCATCCAGTAGTAACATAACTTTGTTAATAACATATACTAATTTTCATGTCAACAGCACTCACATTGCATAGCAGTTTAATGCAAGCTGTTTTAATAGGGTTCCTATTTGGAGACACCTGTATATGATACAAACGTGGAACATTTATAGTAAAACCTGGATCATGCATATTATATCATGATGTTGACCGCATAATTATGCATCTAGAACAGTGGTTTTCAACATTTTGTGGTTAAAACCCCCCATAATCATATTGTGAAATTCTGCAGAACCCCAACCCCCTCGAATAGCATCTGAGATCAGATGCATTGTAAGGGACAGCAACCTCTCGACTATCTGATGCATTGTAAATTCTTCTGTATTTGGTACCATTTTCAAAATGTGAAAATTGCAGGGAACCCTTAGGGATGCCCAGGGAACCCAAGGGTTCAGAGGAACCCCTGTTGAAAAACACTTGCTTGGTAGATGAGCAAATATGAATGAATTAATGAATGACTGAATTAATAAATACAATGTCTTAACTACATAATGGTAAATCAGCCAACAGAATGCAAACACATTTGAAATGTTTTAAGAAACAAGGTGACTAATTAAACAATGTTCAACAACACATCAATTTAAAAAGCTGACATTTTACAATACGTATGGAAAAAAAAATATCTATCATCTCCTAAACTGCATAATAGTATGTTGTGTAACAATGAATTTGGCAGTTATGAAATTACATTGACTGCCAGATGGAGATCTAACAATTTTATAATGCAATATCAACTCATGAAATATCCGGTGTCGTGATATATTGTAATTAACCAATAAGAGAGTGTTCTTCAAACGTGCTGCAATACTCAGGATGCTCACTCCAATTTCCTGTCACTTCTGCTCTGCAGCAGAACACACTAGTGCCAGAGCCTGGCCGCCGCCAGCTCACACAGTCACTTGCTCCATTAAATATTTTCATTTGTTCTTTATGACTGCCTCATCAATGCTTTATAACTCTATAGAAGCAGCAAACCATGCTGATCGCTTCTTTGCATTGAATTTTTTTTACTTTAAAAAGATTTCGTGTTTCCCTTGCCAAAATAGTTTTTGCTTTTAAAATCTGTTCAGGAAAACAGCATTTGAAATACTAAGTGTCCGGGCGGTAAAAATGACTCTCCCCAGAACTCAGTGTCGTCTAAAGGTTACCATAATAACCACAGAACCTAGATTAACAAAATCAATAAACAATTATTACTTAATGTGTATATTTTTTTAGAGCAAAACATGATCAGGGGCAAAATAGTAACATTAAAGAAGTTGCAGCAGCGGCAATGCTGTACTTCGCCGTAGGGAGTAGTTTCAAGTCTGAAAACTCCCATTGTCCAAAATGCAAGAGTTACGAACGTGCGCACGCAGCGTAGCTAGCAGAGTGAACAGGGCCTTAACAATCACTTTACCAGAGGTGATAGAATAGTGGAGATCACTTGCTTCTTTGTGTTACCATCATTAAGTATTATGGCGTAAGGCGGCTGGCATATCATATTACTAAAGATCCTGCTGACCCATACATAGAAAGTGACCCCACCTTGTTTAAGAAACTTCTAAAAAGATATGAATTAATGGGATAAATTGGAGATTTCCTGGCTGGGTATTATTGCGAAGATGAACATACTTCCCAGATTACTGGGCCCACTATATCCGAGCTCTAAAAGGTAAAATGTGTCGTTTAGAACAGCGGTGCGCAAACTGGGGGGGGCGCAAGATTATTTAGGGGGGGCACGGGTTGCGTGCGGGGAAACCTGGGGGGGGCGGGCAGAGCTGTGCACGGGCAGCCAGAAGCTCCGTGCTGAGGCTGCTTCTCTGCTCTGTGTCTTGCTGCGGGGGCGAGGCTTTCCTTCCGTGCACACAGACATCCCCTCTTCATCCTGTGTTACCCGTTCCAGTTTTCAGCAACATGGGGGACAAGAGCAGGCTTACAGTAGTACTTCCTCCCCCAGGTGAAAAGTCTGTGACTTATGATTGTGTGTTGTGTGTCGTGATTCTGTGTGGTGTGTGTGTGTTGTGTCTGTGTTGGTTGTGATTGAGTGTGTGCGTGTGTTGTGATCGAGTATGTATGTATGCTGTGTCTGTGTTGTGATTAAATGCAGCGGTGCGCAAACTGGGGGGCGTACAGTCTCCAAAGCTTGGCGCTTTGGGAGACAAACAAAATTGTCTTTGAAGTGCGCTCAGCAGCAGTCAATGGACACACACACACACACACACACACACACACACACACACACACACACACACAAAAATAGCCCCGATCCATGCACCCCCCACTCCTGCTTGCAAAATTATGCAGGACACCCTGTGCTCATGCTTGGAGAGTTGGTGATGTCACCGCTCTCAGCGGCAGCATGGACGCAGCCTAATTTTGCAAGCGCGAGCTATTGAAATAAGTATTTAGACATATTTGTATTTACATTGTATACCGTTTAATAAAGGTTTTCTTCTTCTTCATGTGATTGATTACATCAGGCAGGGGGAGCCCCAAGAAATTTCATGGATGAAAAGGGGGGCTCGGCTTAAAAAGTTTGCTCACCCCTGGTTTAGAAGGCTGGGGCCGATAGCCAGATCCTGGCCTATCAGCCTCAAAGAAATCATTATATTTTTAAATCACTTGTGCATCACAGAGAGAGGTGACAAACAGGTCACTACTTAGTTAGAGGACTTTATTAAAAATGAGAATATCATGTGATGACACCTATTCTGAATAATAACAGGTACATATTTGGCATTGTTTAATTAAGGCGAATCAAAATCATACTACACATCATGATTAAGGGGTGCAAAGACAGACATCTGTATCTCATGCAAAAACAGACAATATGTTGTTTCAATGGGGAAAAAATAGTACATAAGTCTCATCAAGGTCATATGAAAATTAGAATTCAACCGAGATGTATTTTGGGATCAGAACACGTGAATTCTCTTCTACTCTAGTGACCTCTCTGGGACAGGATTTATAACATATGGTAACGTACTGTATAGGGATTTTTGTTTGTTTTATCCTTTTATTTTAAGAAACTGTTCTGCATTTATTGTAACTGTATGTTCTTGTAAACATATTTTTCTGTAATCTAAAACACTGTATTTTTATATATTAAAATAAACCTTTATTAAGTAATGCTTTGGATTCTGAATGAACCGTTTGCACTCTTTGTAGAGAACAATTTACATTTTCGGACACATTTTGCTACAAACTGTGTGTGTGTAAAGTGCATAGTTTTTTCTATAATAAACAAGGACCTACAACTCTGAAAATTTCACATTTGATATTTCTTGGGTGGTGGCAGGGTATAGATTTATAAATCGAGTAACGGGAAAATATTAACTCATTTAAGTACCTTGAAGAATGGGAAGCCACATCAAACACATCTAAAAGTTCGATCTGTACCAATATAAAAAAAAAGAATGGATATAAAAATTCTACTTTGTTGGTATCAAGCAGATTACATAAAATATATCCACAATATTCCAATAGATGTTGGAGAGGATGTGGTGAAATTGGTACGATGTCTCATATCTGGTTGTCTTGTCCCAAAACTGGTCACAGATCTTTGATTGAAGAACAAACCAAAACAATTTCAAGCAATCCATTTACAGCTTTATTTTATATAAATAAAAAATCTTAACACATACCTAAACGTTTCCAAATATTAACTTCGCACATTAAATCAGCCACCAGATACGCTATAGCTAACTTCTGGAAAAGAAAGAACCTCCAGCAATGACTATGATTTTGAAAAAAAATAAAATAAGTTAATGTTATGGAACGTCTCACAGGTCTGTTACATGGATCTTTTGATAAATTCTGTGAGATTTGGCTCCCCTGTGAATCTTCACAATATGTCAGAATTTGATCATGTATCTAAAATGATAAATGTATGATTGAATCAAAATGTATATGAATTGTAACATGTCCACTCATCCTCCCTTTCTTCATCCCTATATTTTTTGTATCCCTCCTCATACACCTTTATAATTTATGAAAATGTTCAAAATAAAAACAAAAAGGGAAAAACAAAACAAACAAACAAACAAAACACATTGATGAAACATGGGGGTCCTCAGAACTTCAATCGCTTTATCTTCAGTTTTGTGGACTCCCCATTTTCCCAATATACTTACCGGTTAAGTTACCAGTGTGTCTTTTCCCTTCTAGGGGAAAAACAATGGCTGCTAACACAAATTGGATGACCATTTCAATCCTCCGGAGAAACAAGGAAGTACTGCCGGTAATTTCCAGAGAGGTTCAGCTCCAGGGTGCTCCTGGCTCCAATTTTTTTTCCAGTGGGATTGCCGCTTTAAACGGGATTGAATCTTTCCAAGACATTAGAGTATACTGATAAATTGTTTTTAAAAAAATGTGTTAACCTGCTACGAGCGACAGCACCTTTAACCAACAAAAAGGAATAGTTTGACTTCCTCTAACACCTCCAGAACTGAATAGCGTTAGATACAGGCAGTCCTCGTTTTACAACGAATGGCTTATCCAACGCTATGCAATGCATACCTATGTTCATTTTTACAACGCCAAAAAGGCTTATCCAACGCTCTTACGATGCTTTGCAAAGTTGTTTGTGTATAATATATATGTATGTATATATATATAATACAGTATATACACAATATAATTTATGTGTGTGTTGCATATCTTATTGACTGTGTAAAATATTTGGTGTATTTTAGTGTTAAAAATGCCTTCAGTAACGGAACCTTTCATTTTAACAGTGTTCCTATGAGAAAACGTGTTTCGCTTTACAACGTTTCGCTATCCAACGCCATTTTGAGTAACGGATTGTGTCGGATAACCGAGGACTGCCTGTACATTATAATCGGAGTGGAAAAATCCACTGCTCGCTCCTGTGTTTGATGCAGTTGCTTCTCATTTGATCACCATTCTCTTCTCTGCAGGGTCGTTTGGGAATTGTAGTACTACCCCTCTCCAATAGTATAAAATAATATAGTAAAGGGGTCTCCAAACTCCGTCCTCAAGAGCCGCACACAGGCCAGCTTTTATGGATATCCCCGTTTCAGCACAGGTGGCTCATAAAAGCTGGCCTGTGTGCGGCTCTTGAGGACGGAGTTTGGAGACCCCTGGTATAGTATTTACTGATAGATGAACTACAAGTCCCAGAAACCCATCACCCAGGGATCAACCAATCAGTGCAGAGCTTTTGTAATCATGCTCCTTCACACATGGCTGGAGCAAAGTAATGATCTGCTGTGTTAGAATTCACACTAAATTCACTATAAATAACACTGAAATCCAGCATCTATTGTACATTGTTAGTCAGATCCCAATGTCATGTATAGTGTATAAAAACACACTGCGAAAACAGATATTAGTCAGTAGGGGAATGGGGTGTTTAGATCTACATGTAGAAAGAGAAATTAAATATGTATTGGAATGTAATATTTACATATGACCCTACTGTACAAACCATAATGTTAGCTGCCTTCTTGATATATTAATTATACACAGATTTTTACCTGACGTGAAAATCTTAATTTACAGTGATTATTTATTGTATGCAGTCTGCATTTAAATGAAATGATAAAAATAGGAAAAAGAGAGATTCATTGCTGTGGAGATCTAAAAAGAATAGGACCTCGAGAGGCGTATAACCATCCAGTTATTCAATTCACTTTAAATATTTGGGATATATAGGAGGAAAAAAATGGGGTTATGGGGACAACTCTCTCTCATGACCCCTCTATGGAGGAATGAGGAATTCCAACCAGGAAGGAATATCTGGATTGCAAGAGGTATAGTTAGGATTAAAGATGCCATGTTTTTTGGTAACTTAAACACATTTGAAGAAATACAAACAGATATAATATTTCACATTGAGAATAGTTCAGATACACACAAATCCGGCACTTTATCCCTTCACGAAAGAAATTTCGAGATAATACACATCCGACCGTATTTGAGGAGATGTGCACAACAAACACAGCAAAAAGGGCTGATCTCAAGTTTATAGACTCCTGGATAAGAAAGAAAGGCACGCTGTGACAGGGTGAATGAGCGTCACCAGCCATATACCTGGCAAACCTATATTTAGGCTTGCAGTGCAGCAGTGACGAGGTTAAGTTTCAGTTGAGAAGGGCTGCTTAATTAGTCTGACCCCAGCTGCATAATCAAGGTGTTTTAAACCCCCCAGGCTGTACACACATGCAAGCCAGCTGGTCAGGAGACAGGACTGAAATACTGAAGAGATTACTGCTATAAGGCCTGTTTTTCAAAGTGCATGTGTGATGAACTGTCTGTGTCCTGCATGCTGAAGAGAAGCTGCCTTGTTTTCTATGCTGAAGAGAAGCTATTTTATTTTTGTATGCTGAAGAGAAGCTATTTTGTTTTGTATGCTGTATGTTTTTAAGGCTCAATAAAGAAGCCTTATCAAGAGAACCCGCGTGTGTGGTTGCATGTACCCTGCAACACACGCCTATATGACTTTATGGGAGAACATATAGGAAAATAAATCTCTAGGGATGCTTGGGCAGAGATATGGGAAGCTACAGCGAGCTTGTCTGTTTGCACAATTATCAAGGAAAACAGGTACAAGATCATGATGATATGGCATGTAACACCAGATAAATTAGCACATATTTATAAAGGGGCAAGTGCTCTGTGCTGGAGAAATTGTGGGCATAGGGGTACATTGGATCATATATTCTGAACATGCTCAAAGGTCATTCCCTTTTGGGATAAGATCAAGAGAGAGCTCACCAGAACACTTGGTATTGTTTTACCAATGGATCTCATGATATGCTTTTGGGGGAAACCTATGCTAAACGTGCCTCATACTATGAACAAATGACTTGCACATCTTCTGACAGCAGCAAGATGCACAATAGCGTTTCAATGGAAACTGATGAATATACCATGTTATCAGATCTGTCAAGAAAAAGATCGACATGTTCTGGAATTGGAAAAACATCACTGCATTTATGCAAGATACACCACTTTAAAAGATATTAAGGGAATAGAAGAAGTTCCTTAAAAATTCTAAGGTTACAAACCAAATTCTAATAAAAGGTACTGAGAAATGATTGTGGTTGCCTCCCCCTTTCTCCTCCATATTTCTATTACTACTGTTAATATTATTATTATTATTATTTTTGTATTGTACTGTCGATTTAAGTATATTGGTTTTATTGCCCTTCATCCCTTTTTCCCCCCCTTTCAGTACTCACCCCCCACCACGAATATAATCTAAAAACAAATAAAAATAGTTTAGAAAAAAAATAATAGGAAAAAGACGTGTGCGTGTGCGTGTATATATGTGTGTGTGTATATATGTGTGTGTGCACACATACATCACTGTAGGTAAACATCACTGTAGGTAACCCCCCGTTTCTTTTTCTCTCTTCAAAGTCTGCCTAGTAAAAATTCAGGCTGGCTCCAAAGTTTTTTTTATGTTTGTCCCTGTCCCCCCCTGAAAAATAAACTGGAGGAGTGGTGCAGACTGAGGAAAAAGATTGAGAAACTGTGCTCTAGACGAAATGATTTAGATGTACAATATGCTTAAATGTAAAACGCAGAACATGTAGCCAGTGGCGGATTTACAAATCCGCTGCCCATACCTTGGTGCCACCCAGGCTGCTGTCTCCTTCAGCGTCGCAACATCAAATGACGCCGCAACAGTGTCGTGTTGTCGTGGCAACGCGACACCATCGCTCCATTTGATGCCGCAATGCTAAAAAAGGAGGAGGGCAGCACAAAAGGAGAAGGTAAGAACTTAACAGGGGCCCCACGCTCTAAAAGGTAAGAACTTAACAGGGGCCCCACGTCTACCCCGGTAATCATAATGGGAAGAGAGCAGGGCCTCTGTATATAAGTTTTCATGAAAAGCCTGGATGAGGGACACATTTTTCATCCTGAAAAAACACAAACACTTTGATTTAACCAATATGAAGATTCTTCATAGATGGTGCATGTAAGCTTTTAAGATACAAATGCATGACTCGTTCAGGAAATAAATTATACTAACCTTTACTGCAAATCAATAAAGCATGAAATCTAAAGACAAACAACAATTGCAAATACATTTTAAGTTTGGTTTGACGTTAGTAATGTAACCCCTCTGTTTTACCTCAGACAGACATCCAATGCCAAGGTGGGGGTCCATGTCTTCCTCCCTTATTCATTGCCCAACACACGGCCATAGGAGAGACAAAGGGTAACGTCCCACAGTGATGTAAATAAACAGAAGGATATTTATAATGTAATTATCACTATGCACCAATTTAACAATATAACCCTGAAACATGTGTCAGTACATATACAACACACTTATATATTAAAACTTCACACAAGACGCTGCACAGATGTATGAACATAGCAGGCCTATACTACACAAATACTTTGGTACCCTTTTACTGGGCTTCCGATAAGGAGCCCCTCTGTTGCTACGCATGCCTCCACTATCAGGCAGCTCCGCTTGGGCTTCACTCCTGGAGCCAATTTGCCATCTGGGCCCACAGCGTCCGTCAAGATGTACAGCTACCGGCCCGACTAGAGGTTCCTCAGGGTCACACTTGCTCTGCCAAGGACTCCTATATCTTAGTCCCTCCTCTCCAGAGTTCAATATCATTGGCTGAGGCCATGTCCATCACAAGTCACATCCTGAGCATGCACAAGAGAGGCAGCAGGTAGGGTGCTGTGTGTGTGCGGGTGTCAGCTGCATGCACTTACAAGGGGGTTACATCAATATAAACCACCAAAGCCCTTTGGCAAGTTTTTCCATCTTCTAACAGTGATCAAGGATTTGATGCAGCGTTTTATTTTTTAGCTGCTCAAGACAATTAATGATTCATGTATGTTAAGTCCTCCAATATGTATATGTTTTGGAAAAATATTAAAGGTATAAGCTTTTATTTTATCCAGAGAGAACTTTTAGAAATGGCTGTCCCAAATCTTAACTTCAAAATCTCAGACAAGTCAAGTCTGTCCATTGGCCCCACTTTTATTTGCTCTTCTCCTAGAACTGCTGGCTTCCTGTTTCAGATCAAACCAGGACTTTAAAAGGAATTATTTTGTATGATAAGAAATATAAATGATCTAAGTATGCAGATAACAATGTTAACTCGACCTCACCTCCTTACATCACTCCCCAATCTACTTGCAAAATGTAAGAAACTCCGTTAATATTCAGGTTTTAAGAATCAATAAACTCAAAATCTGAAGCATTAAATGTTAAGTTATCAGAATTGACCTCTCTAAGTGCCCGCCCCCTATTTCCAAAAATAAGTACATATAAGACGGTGGTAAGAAGAACTAGATATGTTAGGGGTCATTCGACTGAACGTGGCAAGTTGTTCATAACGGTAACAATTTTAGAAAGAATGAAGAAGTTCCAAAATGCAGCATGCATGGTATCTCACTCCTCCACACGATTTGCAAAACCCGATCTCTACTTTGATGCAATATTTGTGCCATTGTGGTTGTATAATTATGAACATGGTTTTACAAATTAGCCGCATTCAACATAGGAGTCCACTGTTTGTATTGTGTGTATACAGATCTCAAATAGTGTGGCCAAGCATATAGGCATTCAACAGGAGTAAATCGTTTATTGGGTCTACAGGTCTAGAATAGGCTGGCTAAGTAGGCAGGATAAGGGATATGGTCATCAGTGTTGATCAGAATTATTTTATTAGACCCAAAATAGGTTGTGTGTGGTTATAGCTACCATATATGGGCTATTGTTCTGATATAATGGAGGCATGTTGCTAATGCCCACACAAAAAAATTCTGATCCAACAAAATAACTCTGAAGTGCCACTCCAATTTGAATTCTTTATTAAAAGTACATAGTTTATTTGGGGGAAATATTGTGGTTGTTTCAAGCAGTCATTTAAAATAACTTACGTATTAGTAATAAAGAACAAATGATTTATGTGTATTGTTATCTTTAAATAAATATACACTCTATAACGTCAGTAATTGTTTCAAATAATCATGTTTCCTTCCTTGTTTCAGAGGAATTAAATGCAACAGGATAAGAATGTGTTCTTTGTGACTCTTACTTTATAGCCTAGACTAAAAGATCCCAAAAATGTCTCTAAACTTTAGAAATGCGTATTGTCGTATATGCAAAACTGGGACGAAATGTAGATGGAATAAAGAGGATAAAAACAAATATAGCTTTCCTCTCATGTTATTCTAAACATAAGCAGCGCAAAATAAACCATCAATGCAACATCATTAACTTTAATTAGATTTCTATTTTTTAGTGACATTTTTAACCCTCCCATTGACGGTAAAATAAGGAAAACCAACAATTAAATCCTTTTTTTCCTCCATGTGTTTTGTAACTCAAGAGCACCGCGTTTTAAAGATACAGCCTCAATTAGATTGAGAAGAGAATTGCAATAAAGTGCACTCTTAGGCCCCGGACATGTTTGCTGCGTGCTTGCGGAAGCGTGCTGACGCGCGCTCCCGCTCAGCACTGAGCCCCTACAGCCGCAATTAGAGCGGCTTTAGTAGGGGCACACCTGCGCTTGCGGAAGCGTAGGTCTTGGGGGAATTTAAAATTCCCCCGCTTGCCGGCGAGACAGGCTGGTCACGTGAGCGGTTCGCCCAATGAGGGCGAACCAGCTCCGTGACATCACTGGCCCGCCCCCGGCCAGTGACGCGCCCGCCCCCGGACCGCCCCCTGACGGCTGCTGAGAGCGCTTGCGGTAAGCAACCGCAAGGCCAGGGAAAGCACCCGCTTTCCCTAAGCCTCGGCGCGCCTCAGCACGCCAGCAGGGACCATGGACTCGGCCTTAGAATGGTCTAGATTGGGGTTCCTCTCAGAACTGCCTAATATCTTTCTATATGGAGGCTGAACTTAAAAGAGAATGGAAGTACACTTTAGGTCATAATGTATACAAATATTTGCAGTATAGACTGTTAAAAACACATGTAGTGTCTTTTTTTTAAAAATAAGGTAACAGGAGCAATCCAAGGGGAAGATTCTTTTTATGCAAATGTTTTTATTTATTTTACACCCACTACAGGAAGCAGGGGGTCGCCAGAGCTGACATTAATGGGGTTCATCTCCGGAGACCCCCTGCTTCAATCATATGTTTAAAAAAACCATGATGTAGTAGCTACATTCTGGTCCACTCAAAAGGTTAAATCTGCAGTCAAAGTTGGTCACCATTTTGTTTCCCCATTTCATTTTTTTTTACTTTTAAGAACGGAGTTCTTTCCCTTTGCAACACAGGGTTTATTTTACATTTCTGATGCTTCGTTTGGTAGATTTAAGCATTTGGAATAGAAGTGCCTCGGAGGTTTAAATGCAGCTCAAATGCAGTTTAAGGCTAAGGTCCCAATGAAGGCTGCTGCACGCGCACCTGGCGCACTGGCTGCGTGTGCACAGCGCTAAACCGCAATCTGCAGGCTGCGTTCTGAGGTACGTGGGGGGGGGGGGCAAGGCCAATGTATGCACATACTACTACTACTAGTATGCGTGTATACAAGAGGCTGAATTTTCTGTTTCGTTGTACTTCTCTCCCACTCTCCACACACAGAGCTGGCAGTCACTTTTGTAGGTGAGGGAGTTTCTCACGTTTGTGCAGTAAAAGTTACTCTCACTAACTCTGCAGGAAGCTTCAGGAGAGGTGAGGGGACCCGCTGGATTAAGCAGCAATATGCTTTGCTACTAGATTATTTCTGCATGGCAGTACATGAAGGGTTACAGTCAGTTCCTGATCCAGTCTCCGATTGGCTCATTGGTGCACCATGTGACCGCGCTGCCGCACGGGAACACAATCCAGGGAGGAGGTAAGGGGCTGGTGAGAGGCGCGCGCTGCCGTCTGCAGCGGGGACCTAGCCTTAAGCAAGCCTAAAGAAAAAAGCAGGACATGCCCAGGGGCAAGATACTAGCAATATAGGGGTTCAGCTCATATACGCTTCGGGGAGGGGGGGTGGCTGATTGCATATTTAAATATAAAAATGCAATATTTCATTTTTATATATCATATTATTGAGAGTACTGGAAAATGTTCCCTTATAACACTGGGGCTGTATATAGGTGGGTGATACTGGTCACACAATGACATTCCTCTGAAACAATAAGCATATTATTCTGTGTAGGGGTTCATCTCGCTGCACCAGCATTTTAACAGAGACCAGTATGCATGTTTTTGAAGATCATCATTTACAGTTAAATCCGTGATTTTGTTTTAAATAAATTAACAAATAAATAACATTCCACTTTTCCCTGAAAATAAACACACTTTTATATTAAAGTATTGGGGAATTCTCAACAGCTAACTATGGCCTTAAAGCAGCAATGCCCCCCCCCCCAAAAAAAAAGTGAAGTTTAAACTGGTTTATTATATCACAGGCATCAGCTGTTACTATGTCTTCCTCTGGTCTTAAGGAGCATGAATATCAGTGGCTATTTAAACCTGCAACATGTATTTTGCATGGCAAGTTGAGTGGATTGCCGCTTTAACCAAACATGGTCTAAACCAGTGTTTCCCAACTCCAGTCCTCAGGGAACCCCAACAGGTCAGGTCTTAACCCTGCCACAGCACAAGTGGGTCAATCAGCGGCTCAGTTATTTTGACTGACCCACCTGTGCTGGAGCAGGGATATCCTTAAGACCTGACCTGTTGGGGTTCCTTGAGGACTAGAGTTGGGAAACACTGGTCTAAAAAAAAAAATCTGGGGGGCTCGGTCATTTACACGGGGGTCACACACACACACACACACACGAAAAAGAATGATATAGATATATATAGTTTAGATATATATGTATAGAAATATATGTATAGAAAAATTGTGTTTTTCCCTGCAACAGTAACCCAAATTATACATTCCACTAAGTGAATTCCTTTATGTTTTAAATTCATATTTTTGGGGGCCCAATACCCCAAATCATGAAAAAAAGAAATGATAGGTTACACCCTTCAAACACCAACAGAAATGACTGCTTGCAAGTTACAACTAAAACCTGTGGGTTACGTAACAAAACCTATACAGTTTACAATCTAATAGTGATGGTGCCTGAGGTACAGGGAGAGAAAGGGACTCGTCCATGGCCACCAAAAGCGCCCGCCACTGGGGTGCAAATGCTTTCAGGGCAGTGTTTTTAACACCCAACTAACTACTCCTTCAGCTCTTACACCTGCACCATTGCTTGACAGTAAGAAAGTGTGTATACCATAATGTAACCAAAAATGATGCCGCATGAGCTGTAATCACAGGATTCTTACAAGCCTAACAAATATCTGGAGGTGCCAAGTGTTTATCAACCAACATGCAACGTTATAAACTTCCACAGCCCTCAGTATACCAAAAAATAAGGAGAGAAAAAAAAAAACTATTATCTTGGAAATAGCCTATATGAAACAAAATATATATTTAACCAAACATTTTAGGTCAAAAGACATTTAAACCACGTGTTTGAAAAATGTCTCACAGATACGCCGTTACTGTACTGAATAAATTATTGTAGCAATGTTAAATGATGTCAATACTTTGTCAGCACAAATATAGCAACAAGTGAGAATGCCCACGTGAGAGCAAAATGCACGTCAAGAACAATGTTCCTCTTTCATTGCAAATGTATTGATGTGCTTATGGGTATATTTCTGTCAGTACTACACTCTGCACGTAACTCCCTGTACTGTGATCATTTTATAGTTTCTATATCAATCTTCCTTTTTACAAATAGGCCGGTTTCCAGTTCCAGGAGGCGTGGTATTGCAAGCAAGCCTATGATTATATATCATATTTAGTAACAAGGTATTCACATCTTTTAACATTGGGGGCCATTATTTAGTTGTCTACCACAATTTGCAGCACAGCAAGAAATGGGTTAAGTTGTGATGTGTCAATTGTGGCTACGTATATCAGTGCAACGTAAGATGGTCGGTTCGTATGGTTGTTTGTTTTATTACATACAGTACCACAGGGCAGGTCACTTTTAAATAGCTGTATACTTCATAAGAATAGTATATAAAGTTAAAAACAAAAAGTAATACTATTTTACAATACCTAGGATTAATGGGCCGTGGTTGCACAAAATCCCAAATCATTTTAAAGGATTCCACAGTCACAATACAAATTACATAGGATTCTGCATCTTCTGATGTTTTCAAACTATTGGTTTATTCGATAAAATTACATGGGTTAAAAAGGAGTTATGCTCTTGACCTAAAATTGTGTTGAATATATTTTATATTACAATTGGTTTTATTTTTGGTACACTTTGTACTGAATCCCTTGAAACTAAACATGTTTGTGTGTAATTATACATAGCACCTGTATATAAGGAAAGGCAGTCACACATGAAAGTCCATTGATCACATTTGGACTCTTTCCTCTGTCTGGGATGTGGATAGTTACAGCACTGAAGGAAGAATCACAAAAAGCATTTACGGATTGTTATTTACAACACAAATTGAGCTTTCGCTGGTGCAGTGATGCACAATATCGGAGCGGTTCATGTTCAGGAGGTGAGAAAGTCTTGAACTAGCAACACCTCATTAAAAGGTCGGTCTAGCAGGACAGGACTATGGCAGCGAAGTGTGATGTAAACTTGAAATAAACATGGCTCAGTGAGTAAAGACACCGACTCTAGCAGGGGAATCTGGTTCAATTCCCGGCGTGGGCTCCTTGTGACCTTGGGCAAGTCACTTCATCTCCCTGTTCCTCGGGCAATAAAAACATAGATTGTAAGCTCTGTGGGGCAGGGACTTGTGCCTGCAAAATGTCTCTGTAAAGTGCTACGTAAAACTAGCAGCGCTATACAAGAATTACTATTATTATATCTTGCTTTCAAAATATTTTTTAATGTCTATTCAACAGAAATGCAACATGGCAGCATATTTTTCTCATAATCCAGTGCTCTTCAATTTGGGGTCCTTGAGGACCTTGGATCGTCCGTCCCTGCTAATTTCATCTTAAAAATCAGGGGCGGAAATGTCAATGCGCCTAAAAACACTCTCCTGGCACCGGAGTTGTAGTGCCGCATAACCTACCACCACTTTAAGTAGTACACAATGCGCTATTGCCGGTCACGGCGGTGACTACGTCAGCACCGGAAATCCGGCGAGGGGAGCAAGGCATAAGCGCTACGTGAATATGCCCATCCCAGCTCAGGTTGTGGCGGGCAGGGGAAAGAGCAGTGTTTGCGTGTGCGTGTCTGTCCCTGCCTCAGTGGGCATGTTTGCGTGTCTGCCCCCACGCCCATTACAGAGAGTGTGAGTATTTGTGCGACACAGTCACCAACTAGGGTGGGAGGTGCCGTGCAGGTAACCCTCTCCACCATTTATTCTTTTTACCAAGCTTTGGCTTCCAAAAATTTGAACTGGCGCTTTTTTTTTATTTTATTTTTTATCAATTTGCCCACCCTGGGTGGCTTAAGTGCACTTTTTCCACGCGAAAACACACAGTAAAGCTACGGCGATAACACTATATGATAATGAATTGATAAGACATTCAAAAATTTTAAGTATAGTAATTGATACATCACTTTTACATAAAATGGCAACGAGCTAAACTTAGTCATGTCAACGTTAATATGTGTAATATACATTACACTGAAGTTCTGCTCATTTCCTTTTACACCAACTACCAATAGGAGGCTTAATATACAGGTCATAACGGGCAGCGCACCAGCAGAGGTAACCTTGGGGCAGGATAGTCCCAGCCAAGTCCTCAATAGCCACCAAGGTGCTCAGGTTTTTAGGATTTCTCACATGATCACATGATCAACCAGTTAACCTAGATCTAATTCTCATTAATGCAGTGTGCTTATGTATACACATTAGAAAAATAGGAATGAAACAACCCCAAGCGATGCTATCCAGAGGCTCCTTGATAAAGAGCGCACGATGCGCGAAACGCATCAGAGGGGGCTCATCTCCTTGCTGGTTTTTTTTATGTGCCGTCAATAAAGGATTTTTTTGTACCTGTTTGGAGCATTCCAGCTACTACTTTTTCCCCAAAGCTTGTGCATCGCATTACACACTGTTTTATATACACATTACACTGAGAATCTGGCCTATTGCTGGCCCTTGAGAACAGAGCTTGGCCCACTCTGCATAGGGATTGCTTTCAGAGGCCTGGGTCTTAATGTCAGTGAGCACTGGGCATCAGACAACTCTAACTGGCAACAGAACTACCTGTTCAGCCATTCTTTAGAGCACAGGTGCTCAACTCCAGTCCTCAAGTCCCCCAACAGGTCAGGTTTTCACAATATCCCAGCTTCAGCACAGGTGGCTCAAACAAAGACTGAGCATCTGATTGCGCTGAAACAGGGACCAATTTAGCCAGCTGTGATGAAGATGGGATATCCAGAAAACCTAAACTGTTGAGGGGGTACTGGGGGGGTGTTTGACTGGAGTTGGGCACCCCTGCTTTAGAAAGTGAATGATTAAGTGTCAATACAGCTTTAAAGCCCTTTAATGCAATACAGATCACACATTTCTAACAGAAGTGCCTGACAGTGCAGCTGTGTTGAGTCCTGTTCATCAAGGCTACTGTTTCATACTGCTTCATAGCAGGTAGCTGCATGCATGTGTTTCGTGTCTGTGGCTACAAAAGCTGGAAGAAGCCATAGCATGCTTTGTTTAATCATTGGACTGAGATTTCCCAGCAGGAAGCGAATGGGAACATCTCGCAGAGGCTAACAGTGCTCTCACTGGCTGCCCGATACCAAGAGACTCCGATGGAAGGATTAAACAAGGACCTGTTCTTTTATTGCTTCATAGGATTAGTCTCTTACTAAAAGCATAGATTCAATATTAAAAGGAAATGCAGACAGCCTCCTATTATAAAGCTGGCCAGCTGTGAGACCAGAGGAAGCTTAATGCAACACCACCACTATTGCGTGATCTGCTGCTTTCTTTAACAGAAAACAATCCGTTAACCACTTCAGGGAAAGCGCAGTACCCAAGTCCTGTGGCCCTACCGGGAATACG
The DNA here is from genome assembly GCF_040206685.1 of Ascaphus truei. NCBI lineage: Eukaryota > Metazoa > Chordata > Amphibia > Anura > Ascaphidae > Ascaphus > Ascaphus truei. Next base: position 468,449,407 of record NC_134483.1, on the reverse strand, counting down.
GGTGCAATTCTTGGCATAAACAGAGTTAAAAACTGAAAATCAAAGCAGTCTTACAAATATGTAACACACTGTTGTATTTTTGTATATCTGTGTTTAGAAAAATATATATATAAAATGCATTAAAACCAGAACACAAAACAATGGTTTCCAATAAGATTAAATAGCAGCCATTTTGTACAAAATCAAAATATTAAAAAACCACAAAAATGCAATCTGTGATTTACATAATATTGCTTATTAAATGGCCTCATCAACAGAGTGTTTTCAGACATAGCCCCTTCTAAATGATGAAACCTGATAGATACTATGAAATGTAGACAAATTCAACAAAAAGGACGTCTAGACACAATAGAGTAATTTAGCAATTAATTCCAAGCAGACGCCCCCTCCTCCTAAACAGTTTTCCGTCACAGATCTGCTGCAGCTGAATCACTGATCTGAGGGAGAGACCGGATCTGACAGCAATCACTCACTATCCACATATTACAGCTCTTACACAGCTTCAGATACCCACCTACCCAGGCAAGCAGAAAAGAGCACACAGCACAAGGCAAAATACCTTGCATGCCGAAACATAGATGTTATTATAGCTAGATTGCCCTGCTCTGAACCAATTCGTCATAGGTGCCTGCACAGAAGCGCACACTGCCTACATTATTTTCTCAGAGAATGTGTCTTTGGATGTTCAGGAAGAATTTAAATTGTTTCTTTTTTGGCACCTGGTGCTTGGTCAACCCCCTCTCTCACAATCTAGTTTTCTTTAAGACCTGAAAGGGTGCGAGGTCTCACAAAGACAGCAAGACAATTGTGCAGCAGATTGGGGAGGGGTGGGCAAAAGAAAGCATTTTTAAAAAGTGGCAAACATTATGAGTGTCTTTACAGTGCAGGAAACAGCCGAACCACATAGTCAAGAATCAGAGACATACTAGGACAATAAGCAGAGAGACACAGTGCAGACACACACAGGCCTCGTTGCAAATGTTGTGAAACCACAATTTACTGCATTCACATGAACACGATGACTACAATCTTCTCCAGGACACAGAAGTGGCTTGAAAGCAGAAAACCATGATTGTGTGGGTTTTGTGGCAAACCCATATAAGAACATGAGAGAATACCAATTATTGGCTAAAGAATATACAGTTAAAAGCAGCACTTTTCCTCCTCCCTACGCCCCCGGAAACCCATAGGAGTTTAACTCATAGGTTCGTATCTCCTCCCCTCAGCATGTCTTCACACCCTTAAAGTCAGCAAGAAAGGCCATCATGCCACTACGCATCCAGAGCATCTCGGATTACCATGGTAACCTTAAAGCTGCAATGGGGTCTAGGGAGAGCTTCATTTTAATCTCCCGGACAAGTAATCATTTAAACGCTTAACCTGAATGAAGATTCAGATTTGAAAAATAAGCACATCTTTGGAAACAAATATGAAGAAATAAGTCAGTGTGACTGTTGCTTTAAGGAAACAGCCATTTAAAATAGCAGAGGGGCGGCTACTGGGAAAAGGAGAGCTGAAATCATGCAGGACATGCTACAATAATGAGGAAATAACAAATGTAATGAATCAGGCACAGTAGAATTAGTCAAATTACAAAATCTCTTCTGAAAAAGGGGTTGAAGTGCACGTCATTTCCAGTCTTCATGGTCTGGTCAATAACATGGAAACCAGCGTCCTGTTTTAAGAATGTATAGCACACAACGATTAACCCCCCATTAAAAAACTTTAAGTCACTCTTCAACCCAATTTTACTAGCAATCATATTTGTTTCACCGGCACATTTTAATGATGCCATTAATACCAATACGTAAGGATATTAAAATATAAAATCATTAACCACTACAACCAATATTAGAACAGTACCCATTTATGTAAAATGTTGTGCTTTAAAAACATCCTGTCGAATCAGAAATGTTAACAGATTAGTGTTGTATTGATTTTAGTAACATGGAAGTTTTCCAAAAACGTCCTTTGTGCGTGATCTTTATATGTCACTAACAAAACTGCTCTCCAGCCTGTAGCCCCCAGAACACCTTAATAGGCTGTAATCTTCCTTTGACAGTGTGCAGCCCTGAGGAGTTGGCCCAAGAGCAGTATATACAGTACAGTACTAGGTAACTCTCCAGCAAAACAGTACACCAGGCTCTTCATCAACCAGTCAGATCAACCTATAAAAACTTACTTTATGCACACATTACAAACGTATAATCATCTCTTATAGGCTGTGACCCTTGCCTTGCAAAAATCCTAGTGTGTTCCATGCTGAATGACACTTCATTAGATATATATGTTTTAGACTAAAAAAAAATATATCGTTTAGCTTTTCAAACAGGTGATTTTGTGACCTTGAATGCTCACATACAAACAACATCCAAAAGTGTATATGTTGGTTAAACAAAAGGGGAGGTGGAAGCAGTGGGCTGTTGGCAGTAAAATGGCGTGGAAGCAGTTAGTTCTAATTTACAACCAGAAACATATACAAGCCAGTACAACTTAGTGCAGGAGTGACCAACGCCAGTCCTCAAGGGCCACCAACAGGAGATAGATAGATAGATAGATAGATAGATAGATAGATAGATAGATAGATAGTCATGAGTCAGCCTCTGAGCCAATTGTGCTGAAGCAGGGATATCCTGAAAACCTGACCTGTTGGTGGCCCTTTAGGACTGGCGTTGGCCACCCCTGACTTAGTGGAAACAATCTAACAAAATAACAATGTACCTGATCCTCCAATATTGTCAGTGACACCAGTAAATGGTGCAGACCAAGTAAACAGGTACAGAAGAATATAACCCTGTCCCAAGGCCAGCGGCACCCAGTTGAGACGCCACGATTGCTTAGGTAGCGATGTGGTCTGTATCAGGCCAATACAGACGAGACCAGAAGTGGAGCATTCTCCCCTTCTGTGCGGACTGATGAACTAAATGAGATGTCTCCCTAGAAAGCAAGATCACACGTTTCTTGAACGCCATAGGGACCTTACAGTGCTGTGCCTTTGTGACGTTCCCATGATGATGGCACCATAATTACTTTGCAAACAAAGGAAAAGGCAAAAACGAACAGTTTAACCATGACTCTGAAGACTCCAAACACTTATCACCAAAAGACATTAGATACAGCCTCGCCAAAGCATCTGTTTACTATGGAAAACCGTGATTTAAGAATACCAGTCAGATGTTTAACCTTTTTATTCAATTGATTAAACATGCCAGTTGTCAAGTCACTTTTGTTCTAGGAGAAAGGGACTGCTCCTTTAATGGATTAACATGACCGTTCTTCATAGGGGCACAACTATATGTATTTTGGGGACTTTACAAATTATTTCTGTAAGTGTCATTGAATGTCCTATCTGACTGGAACAATGATCAGTCGGCTGACTACAATTCACACAGATATACACCACATTTATCAAAGATTGCATATGAGGGATATTGTTCACCTCTCATATATAACATTACAATAAGTGACAGATAGAAAGGTGGCTGCAAATCAGTAAAGTAAGATGTAAGGAAAAGGCTACCTCCCAACACTAACATATATACATATATATATATATATATACACATATATATATACACATATACATATATATAATGGCAACAATAGATATAGTACAGTGCATTCCCAATAACCGAAACCTCTCGTACAGGAATAAAGATGATATTGACCAAAACTGTTACAGGTTCTCCCACATCAAAGGCCGGCATCTTCAGACAGTCTCATTAAGGAGGGAGGAATGGACTGAGGATACAGAGGTATGATGCTTTGGTCAGGTGTCAGAAACAACGCCGACCTCACAGGCTCAAGTTCAATGCACCTAGCAAACATATTTACAGTGTGTGAGCGGAAGTAACGGGCAGACGCTTGGCGTGCCGTCTGCTCAAGTCTGTGTGCCACAGGAAAGGCTGGAGACAATGTTCACCTCAAACACAGGTGATGCTCACACGCGGCAGACGTGTGCCATCTCTTTGTGAGGAATCACACAACCATGTCTCCACCAGACACAAATAGTCTGACAATCACTCTCATTTGGGGGCTTTACTTCAGTCAACAGAGGCTAACGTGACCATCAATAAAAGGAGATTGACCATTTTTTTCTTTTAAAAATCGGACCCTTCAAGTATGGCTTAGTCTATACATCTCCCCATTCACACATTTTACCTGCCATTATATATTTTGGGAAAGGTGTTCCCTATATCTATCTGTATGTTATCTATTACCTATAATATAATTTGGGGAAAGGGAACCCATCAATTATATCATATTTAAGGACAGCACATCCTCCAGCTTTGAGTCCTATTGGGAGTAAAGATCTATATGAAATAAAAGATATTATGTGTATAATTTGTGTGGGGGTGGGGGGGGAGGTACCAGGTACCCCCCCCCCCCCCCCCACATCAGTCATCATACAATTGTGTATGTAGGGGGCATATCTCCACATATCGTTTCACCTCCCTAATTTGGGGGGTAAAACTTCTCCCCCAACACAGGACAATACAACCACCAGCCAGCACGTGAACCCCTTTATTTAAGGACGTCTGCCTCTTCGCCTCTCACCCACAGGTAGCGAGACAGACACACCACTCACTGCATGTCACTGACGCTCACTCACACTCACTCAATGGGGGAGTGTCTGCATGTCACTGACGCTCACTCACACTCACTCAATGGGGGAGTGCCTGCATGTCACTGACGCTCACTCACACTCACTCAATGGGGGAGTGCCTGCATGTCACTGACGCTCACTCACCCTCACTCACCCTCACTCACTGGAGGAGTGCCTGCATGTCACTGACGCACACTCACTGGGGGAGTGCCTGCATGTCACTAACGTTCACTCACACTCACACGGGAATGCCTGCATGTCACTGACGCTCACTCACTCACTCACCGGGGGAGTGTCTGCATGTCACTGAGTGGAGATGAGCAGGAGGGACCCTCCTCCCGCAGAGCTCGCTCACACTCACGGTGAGTCCTACTGCTGATCTGTCTGCACTCACCGGGCCGGATAACGAAGCGCTCCGGATCCTCTTGCCTGTCTCTCTCTCTCCCCTCCGGATTACACCATGCAGCTCCCCCACGCTGCCCGCTCACCTACTCCCACTACCGATTCAAATCCAACACGGCCAACGGCTTTTCCATCCGACTCCGCTCCGTTCCCCGCCGCGCTCCGGTTCCGTGTTCTTTTCTCCCTTATTACTCCCCCTTAAACAAGCTCAGTCTGTGTCTCTGTGTGTCTCTCTCTCTCTCCTCCGCTAACACGACGTAACAGCCACACGCCAACCTCCTCTCTTCGCTGATTGGCTGCCGCGCCGCTGAGGAGGCGGGGCGTTTGCAAGGTTCGCAGTCGTTTGGTCACACGACATGTCAATCCGGCTTCGGAGTGTCCCCGCCCACTTCTACTTTCCCAGTCAAGGGTTTGTCACGGTGCCCCAGGTTGTCAATCAAAAGAACGACGCCTTGAACACTCTCCTAGGATTGGCTGAGACTTCCAGGGGTTGCGCACGTTTAAACGGGCGTAGATACCTGGGGGCAGAGCGACCCGATTGGCTAATGGAACGCGAAGGCTCTACCCCTCTAATAATTGGCTGAGAGCGGTGTTTGTCAATATTGTATCTCAGCCCATTCTCCCATATGCCTGACTGTGTATATGCACAGTGGGAATGTCAGAGCTGGGGGGTTGCCAGCTTAATATGTGCAATGATCCCCACCAATTATTGATAAAACCTTGCTTCACATGTACTTATTTGATCATGCAGTTGCTCATTAGTCCACCACGGTTAGAGTCCTGGTTTCCTTGATCTCCATATACAGTACACAGGTGCTGAGACCCCCTTCTGCTTTTTGCCATCCAACTGTAAAAGTTTACTATTCAATATGTGATACAGCCCTTTCTCCCAGGCAGGGAAGCCTGTTCATTTCCATTGATCTCAGACCCATCACTATCCATTCTCCATTCGCGACATGGCTAAAACTTGTCATTTATTCCACCGTAATATTGCCAAGATCCGCTCTTTTGTCTGTCACGCTCAGTAGCGCAACCAGGGGGGGGGGCAAAGAGGCATTTGCACCCCTCCAAGAATTCGTATTGCACTTAGAGACTGATTGACTGATTGCCGGGGGGAGAGCGGGGCCCATGTAACAGAGCAGCCTCCTCATCTGCGTCATGGGACGTTGAATCGTCATGGTGACGTGACATCACATGGCAACGCTTTCCTAAGACAACACTCCGTCACATGGTGCATGACAACGCGCAGCGCTGTGATGTCATGACGATGCTACGTTGATGGGAAGGGCAGGTAAACACTCCACCCCCCAATCAGAGATTCTGATTGCGCCTCTGGTCACACTACTGCTAAAACTGTAATGCATGCCCTTATCTTCTCCTGTCTGGATTATTGTAACATTCTGCTAACAGGCCTCCTTGCTTCACAACTTTCTCCTTTGCAATCTATGAAAAATTCTGTTGCTAGTCTAGCCCGGGGCCCCCTCTGGGCTTCCCTATTGCACCCTTACCTCCCGGCACGGATGCGCTATGCAGCGGAGGCAGGTGCCAGCAATGTTAGGGAGGCGACTGAATCGCTGGAAGCTCCCAGCGGCTCCCCTTGCAGGGCCTTAAAACTCACATCTTAAATGAAGCATTTCAATGGCCTGGACTCATTGCTACTGTCCCACACCCACAATCACTCCTACCAACACCTGCCATCTGCTTCACTTATTCCCTCACCTACCGTCTGTAACTCTCCCATCATACCACCTAGATTGTAAACTCTCCGGGACTGGGATTTCCTTTCCTATTGTCTTTTATCTTATTTGTTGCACTTAGTCTATTATAATTCACTGTACTGTTTTTTTCTCTCTTGAAAAGCTTCGAGTACAGCTGTGGGTGCTATGTAAATACAGCAAGACCCCGCTTCTTGGTGCTCCGCTTTTCGGCGATCCGCTGATACGGCGGTACCAAGAAGGGGGCCGCCATGTCTGCGCATGCGCAGATCGGGGAAGTCAGTGGTCGTGGATGCGCAAAACGGGTGGTTGCCGATGGTGCGTGTAGGAGGACATGTGCAGAGGTACACAATGGAGACTGTTTTACGGTGAAATTAAAACAAGGCTTTATTGTGCCTGTCGCTTTAAACACAGCAAAAATCAACATAAGAGAATAAGCCAAACAAAAAAACCTATCTCTGCTTTGGAGACTATCTACATATGTAGCTCAGCCCTCTCTGACTGGGTTGGTTAGCCAAGCTTTTTACCAGCCCCAAATCATGGAGACATTTATCAATACACATAGACGTAGATCTTATACGAAAAGTCTTACCTGTTAGCTGGACTGCTGTAGGGGAAGCTTCTCTGCTTCTTTGCCTTGTGTGCACAGGCAATGTCAGGCTCCAAGTTTATAATCTTGTCCCCTTTGTCTTGTGGTCAGCTTGTCGCTCAAGACATCTGTCCTTCCTTGATTCAGCCCAGTTGTGGACTAAGGAATCTCTGCTCTGTCTCCTAGTTCAGCTCAGGTGTGAGATAAGGAGTCTCACTTCCTGTCTCAAAGGCAGGCTTTTTCTACCACCTGTAATCAGCCAGGGGGTGTTAGTTAATTGCCTACCAGCAGTTAACCACCCCACTGCTGGATTAGAGGCACATTTGTGAACAGGGATAAGTCCCCTGTTACATACCTCCCCTGTTTGTGGGAAGCTCGGGCTTACCACGGCCAAAGCCCATCCTTCCACTCTCATTCGCGATCTTTCTGTGACTTGAATGAGAGTGGATGGAGGAAGAGAACCCTCTGTCCCGCTGGGATTGGAGCCCTTTCTCCAGTTTATTTTTGTCTCCTCCCGAAGGTGCTTGAGATCAGCACTCCTCAGTCGCTCGAGGAGGACTTTTTCCACGTAAAGTCTTTTTACCGAGTGCGCGGTCATGAGATTTCCGTTGCGTCGGGCACTCCTCTTTTTGTAGACAAACTGTATGGCAACAGTTGTAGAGCAGTTAGGACTAGCCCTTAGAGTTTTCCGCTCTTGAAGCGGTCTTTCTGCACCTCCTCCACACAACGGAGTCGCCAGTAAGGAATCTCTGCTCTGTCTCCTAGTTCAGCTCAGGTGTGAGCTAAGGAGTCTCACTTCCTGTCTCAAAGGCAGGCTTTTTCTACCACCTGTAATCAGCCAGGTGGTGTTAGTTAATTGCCTACCAGCAGTTAACCACCACACTGCTGGATTAGAGGCACATTTGTGAACAGGGATAAGTCCCCTGTTACAGTGCGCATGCGCAGAACGGAGGATGCACGCGCCGAAAGGAGGTTGCACATGCGCAGAAGGGGGGAATTGCCAGTTTGCGCGTGCACACACGCCAAAAAATGCTGGTTCCACTTTCCGGTGATTTTCGCTTTGCGGCGGGCCCTTAGAACGGAACCCGACGCATGCTTGGGTCCTCCTGTAAATATATAGTAGTGGGGACACAGGACCAGGCTTCTGGGGTTCATACCCTACATATCTCTTTCGCAGTGCAGCGCCACCATCTGCCGTAGGCCCCAGGAACTGATGGTGATCTCCCACGGTAGAACTATTACCTCTCCCCCCAGTAAGGCCATACACCAGGCAGGAGGTATATGTAAATAGGAATGGTTTATTATCTGTTCTGTACAGCACAGTAACAAGGCAGTACATCTCAGCTGCCACTGTGGGATGGTCCCTGGACCGTCACTACAGGCCAAGGGCACCCACAGCTGTCCTAGCTCTTCCCTGCCTCCCTAGCAAAGGCAGAGGTATGGTCCACACTCACTCTCCCCTGGAGGGAAGAGGACTGGAGAAGGCCCAATAATCAGCCTCTCCTCTGTGTGACCAGCCTTCCTCAAATTGGGAAAGGCACTCCCGAATTTGGGGTGGTACTGCCCTTAAGTACTGCCAGGAGGAGGGCACCAGGTCAGTCTCATGATTGGTCATGCCCTCGCCTGATGTCACCACTTCCCGCTGTCACTCACGTGCAGCTCCTCGGAGGGGGAAAACCTCATATCAACTACTGGCAACCTGATCGTACCAGGGCTTACTGCCAGGAGGGAAGCAAACTAGTAGCCACAGATGGCACGGCTACATATATAATACTGTCTAATGAGTCACAAAATAGTCTGATGTCAGGACAACATTTTATAAGCCATTACACTAGAAAAGTAGAGCCATAAATAAAACAAAGGCTGGTAAAAACTGGTAGAGCAGGGGTGGCCAACTCCAGTCCTCAAGGGCCACCAACAAGTCAGGTTTTCAGGATATCCCGGCTTCAGCACAGGTGGCTCAATCAGTGGCTCAGTCATTGATTGAGCTTCCTGTGTTGAGCAGGGATATTCTGAAAACCTGACATGACGGTGGCCCTTGAGGACTGGAGTTAGACACTCTTGAATTAGACACATATAAAGTGATGGCAGATAACAGCCACCTCCTTGCTGCTCAAAGCTCGCGTGCATCACCCTGCAGTTATATAACATTATACTTACTCTCATTAAGGAGTTTCCTTTCCTCTATTTTAGTCATGCTCTTGGGGTATTTGAATGCTTCTATAATATCGCCTTTCTACGGTGAACATGGTTTAAAAAAGGAGTCAGACAAAAAAAGGTCTGTTGGTAATGTCACTGCCTGTGATGTGGTGAAGCCAGTTGAAATTCCAGTGTCGGCTCATTGTGACCTTGTGTTTAGTTACAGTTTTGGGGCATGAGGTACTGTGAGTAAGGTTACAAGGAGCTGACACAGGAATTTCAACTGGCTTCATCTACTTCAAAGGAGGCGGCATTACCAATAGGCCATTTTTTGGGACCCTTTTTATATCATCTCCACTCTGCTTATGTCCTTTTGCAGATGACACCTTTATAAATGACCTATGTGTAGGTTTTATAATAATTTTAATTAAATTGAGTTACATTATGTATGTCTCCTACCTTTATCTTCCCCATATGGAATTCCCCTGGGGCGGAGGTTGGATACACCACACATAAGACACGTGGATCCTGTGGCTGCGAATACGAGGTGGAATCCAGGTCATATGGACAGGTGAGTCCATCAAAGACAACATTGCTGAAAAAATGTCAGTTTCGTGGTGTCTAAGGATTGAAGAACGTTCCTGATCGAACATCTGTGGATAAATGCTTATTTTCTACATCTAATTGTGAGTGCGCTACTTATCATCAATATCTGGTATAGTTTGGACATACTGCCCTATGTTTTTCCCCCCTTCCTTCTATTTTTTTGCGCCTATGTAATTCTACTTCGTGTAAATCCTCTCGGCACCTGTGGGGTTGAGGACCTAATTGGCAGGAGCTATAGGGAAAGAATCAGTCATCACGGGTTAGCACCTCTGTAACAGGGGACTTATCTCTGTTCACAAAGGTGCCTCTAATCCAGCAGTGTGGTGGTTAACTGCTGGTAGCAAATTAACTAGCACCACCTGCCTGATTACAGGTAGTAGAAAAAGCCTGCCTTTGAGACAGGAAGTAACTCCTCCCTAGCTCTGACTGAGAGCTGACCTTTGGAGAGACAAAGCAGAGGTTCTTGAGTCCCAGGAGAGACTGACCAAAAGAAACCCAGATCTCTGGAGCTGACCGGTCTTGAGCTCTGCACAGCAGAGCTGAATTCAAGACACAGGGAAAACTACTACACCTGAAGCTGAACCAGGAAGTGAGATTTTTCCCTCCAAGAAACAGATACGACTTTTATTCTTAAGAGACTGCTTATATCTGCTTATTTCATGTTATATGTTTTGGGGCTGCGAGAACTGCTTGACTAAGGGAGATGTGAATTATTGCATAGTGTTTCACTAGAAATACTCCCAAGTGAATGGAAGCTTTGTTTCCCCCCCTGTGTTTGGATAATTTTCCTGATGAAAAGGAACAGGCACAATAAAGCCTATTATAATTTCACATTATAAAGCCTCCTAATTGTGTACCTCTGTGAACGTCCATCCACAACCTCCCTTATCTTAATTATTGATAAGTATCAATACATTATATGCACTATAAGAAATGTTGTTGTTTGATGCGCTGTCTGATCTAGATATATATCTAGATATATCTAGATAGATTCAATACTTCTCAGAAACCAAATATTATTTTCAGCATTGTTTTGTGCTCATCACTCCTGGACAAGGGCTCCATAAAATGAAATCTCAGTTAATTTAAATGCAGGCTCCATCCTAATTTAACTTTAATCTGAATATTTCGATGTAAGGTAATAAGTGTGTGTGTGTGTGTGTGTTAATACATCAATGTAGTTCTAAATATCAATAAAATAATCAATAAAATAATCAAAATACATTAGACTAATTATTGGACTCTGTGTGCTTCCATGTTCAGTGTTTTGCATCTTTCCGCTCTTGAACTGTTAATTGTTAGATATCATTTATTTCAACCTCCAAAGACTGAAATCAGTGAGATTTGGGTGTTGTGACCCCCCCACCCCCAAAAAAAAATTATGAAAAAATGCTGTTTTATTTGGTGGGGAGTTTATCAGTCAGGCTCCATTGAAGTCTATGAGATTCTTATGCTAAATATCAGTGAGACCCAGTAAATCATTGAGACAGACTCCAAATCAGACAAAGAAAATCAGTGAGTGTTGATTTAAGTATATAGAGCTGACTTTAGCTCCACCCTTATATAAGGAAAGTGTTGATCCTGTTTAGACAGGCAGTCTGCTGGGAGATAGTAATAGAAGTAGGACTTGCTTTGTTCTGTGTTAGTCTCCCACTCTGTCATGGCAAGAAGGTTAGCAGGTAACTGCATGTTGTACAAGGGCCTGAATACAGGAGAACATACATTCGTTAAAGTGGAAGTAAAAAGTCACCGCTTTTATTTAGCAATACACGTTAAAACAGGAACTGCCCGCCAGCCCAGCACAACAGACTCAAAGCGTTCACACGTTTTGACCACCTTGGGAGGAGATCCTCACCAGCCATATTTAATCTGGCCACCTTCCCCTGCCTCACCGCCAGCGGTAGAAGGACGAAGAAAGCAGTACGCACATGCATGGCGGCTGATTTGGAGCGGTACAAAGAAGTAACCCAGTAAATTCCAAACCTGGTTCTCCGTAGCCTAGTCAGGCCCCTCTTTTTATCCCCTTTAACTTTGCCCCTTACCTAAACACCTGGCTTCCGTGCACAGAGGCCTCCTATTGCCCCTCTACACGTAGCCTTGACCGTTGCTGCCAGCCCCCGCCGAGTAGGCAAGCCTCATTGTTCAATCCCCACAGCAGGGGGTCCGGCTGATGGGATTACCTGCTCGGTGCGTCCCGCAGCCCTTATGGAGGTGACAGCCCCATGCTGGGGGCTCTGCTTCTCCTTATGTCTTGGGGAAAAGTGCCTAAGAAAGATAACAAAGAAAATCAACATAGCTCCCTGGAGTCCTGATAGTCCAGATAGCCAAGGGGTGGCTCATTGACTAAACTACTGATTAAGCCACCTGTGCTGAAGCAGGGATATCCTTAATCCTGACCTGTTGGTGGCCCTTGAGGACTGGAGTTGGTCACTCCTGAGATACCCCCATGCATCAGTACATTTTCTTTTGAACCCGGGAGTTCCACGCAGTTAAGAATAGTGGTCCCCCTCCCCCCGCCCCCCTCCCTCAAAGCTCCTCCCCCCTCCCTCAAAGCTGCACCCCTCCCCTCGTTTCTAATTATGAAAAAAGTAAGCGTGGGGACTGATGCTTTAACGTGAAGCTTTCATTTGAGAGAGCAGTGATGTATCACCAGTGATAGAAGTCTCTACTCCTACCTGTGATCTATGGAGTGTACGTCATCTGTGACAACTGGAACTTGCTGTACCATAAATGGCATCTCCAATGGACAAAAATGGCATCTTGCTGTTGTACTCTATAAAATCTCGTACCTTTTATTGGCGCCGCACTCTTTATAGATTTTGTAATGTGTTTCCCCTTTAAATCCATTGTTTGTACAGCTCATTACTACAACTTATGTTCTATGATCCAGTAGAAGAAATACGATTCTTCAAAGAAATCCATCATGTCTGAAATGCATGGATCATCCAAGTTGTATGTGTAGCCCTCTTTCCCCCCCCCCCCTAAGTGAGATTGGGGTGGGTAGGTGTGTCTGACTACTTTTCAGTGTGGTGCTGTACCTGTTTGGCAACCAGGAGGGCTGAGCTTCCACCACGGGGAACCTGGGGTATATACTTACACTCGGTGCAGCGCCTCCACTGATGAGGGATCCCAACGTGGTGGGAGTGTGCCCTCACCAGAACAACCATACAGTAAATACACACAATGTGAATAAACAGTATTTACTGAGCATGAACGATAACTTCAATGAAACTCTCTTTGCATAACATCACTACATCATAGGAATAACATTGCATCACCCTGAATGCATACCATATCCCCATCCACATGTCCATCATCACATCACCCTCAGTTCCTTTGATAATAATGTGAGTGTCCACAACCATAAAGAGAGTGTGAGTGTGAGGGATAGCGCTTCCCTGTGTTGGGGCCCGGTGGTGCACTTATTCTACTACCTCCCTGATCACTGTTCCTGATCAGGATAATCCTTGGACTCAGCAACACTGCACAGTGATCCCACGCCGCACTGCGCTGCTCTCTGCAGGAATGGATACTCTTTCTGCACTCAGGCTGCACGACATTCAGGCACTGTCCTGCAGCATGTCTCTTCCTCTTTCTCTGAGTATGTGAAGGAGTCCCTGTCTTAAGGCAGTCCCTATCACATACAGTATTCATCTAGTGTCTCAGGGGACTAACTGGGCCCTGGGGTATACCTCTACCCTAGCCCCTGCATGCAGAAGATCTCTTACTATAGCTTCTGTCTGATCCCAGACTCTGGCAGCTCACCACGTGCAACTGGCACTGGTGATATCACACACTGTATAACCTAGAATGCAGCCCCCCCTTCTTCCTATGAGGGGCCTCTCACTGACAGCCAAACTAACTGCTGTGGCTGCACAACAGAGCCACACTGTCTCTTCTAGTCAGAGCACACAGCACTGCATCTGTGTCACTGACAAGACTTAGGCCTCGGCCATGTTTAGCGCTTGCTTGCTGAAGCGTGCTGACGCGCGCTCCCACTCAGCACTGAGCCCCTACAGCCGCAATTAGAGCGGCTTTAGTAGGGGCTCACCTGCACTTCTGCGCGCTTGCGGAAGCGCAGGTCTTAGGGGAATTTAAAATTCCCCCGCTTGCCGGCGCGACAGGCCGGTCACGTGAGGGCGAACCAGCTCCGTGACGTCACTGGCCGGCCCGCCCCCTGACGGCCCACTGACAGCGCGTGCGGTAAGCAACCGCAAGGCCAGGGAAAGCACCCGCTTTCCCTGCGCCTCAGCACGCCAGCAGGGAGCCTGGCCAAGGCCTTACACTCACCTAAGGGCAGGGTCCCTACTTAAGGGGCCTTCCCTATGACTTACCCACTAACCTAGTGGGAGTGGGACCTACCTGGGGCCTGGGGGTAACCTGGCCTAGTGTAAGAGCCACTTGCTCCTTACACACTTCCTCCCCCTTCCTGCTCCCCGCTCCAACTGACTAGCGTGGTCTCTGCAACATTGTATCCTTCCCCAACAGGAGAAGCTGCAAACCCTATTTGCTGGCTGGCAGCACGTGATGTGGGTAAAAGGGCAGTCCCCAGAGGCTGCTGGGAATTGTAGTTCACCCAGGACCTCATTAGCATTGGGACCGCGTGCGCTATCTTTATTGCGCCTATGCGAAGCTGTAATTGCCGCCGCTATGCGTAACTGCGCCTGCGCGAACTCTAGAGGGCCTTCCTGCCTCTCTGCCTTCTCAATGGTGAACCAGGGAGCCAAAGGGGACCTGGCTACATATGTAACATATCTCTAATAAAACATTACAATGATACACAGAACGCTGAAGGTTTCTTTACACAGAGATGAGAAGGAAGGCTAATAGCTAGAGAAGCCAACCCATTTTTTAATTTGTATGGTTTTTCAGGTTAGTCCTGGTTTTAATTATTTAATTACTTTTCCTATAGTGAACAGAAGCCAGGGCAGATTTAGACGCTCAAATCCCATCTAAATCAGTTGTTGTGTTTACATTTTTACAGGCCACTCCAAAACCTCTTCCAAATCACGGCAGATGCACAATCCGATGAAGGGTTAATTCCAATTTAATGATGTCACATGAATTGTGCTAAAGGGAAAATGCATGTCTTACACTGCATGTGCACAGAAACGCTGCTTAAAGAAGAGTAGACAAGGATTACAGTTGGGGGTTGGAGTGTGATGTGTGTGTGTGTGTGTGTGTGTGTGTGTGTGTGTGTGTGTGTGTGTGTGTGTGTGTGTGTGTGTGTGTGTGTGTGTGTGTGTGTGTGTGTGTGTGTGTGTGTGTGTGTGTGTGTGTGTTAGCAGTACAAATTATTACCATAAATGTTAAGCCTTGAAAGTTATTTTTTTGTCTAGATCAGTGAAGAGTACCCAATGATGTTTGTCTTTGTCATAGCTGTACAATTATCTGCATTGTTACCGTACCTAATAAAAGTGAAGGTACTGTACTTTGAAACATTTCTTGTGTCAGTCTCAACTTCCTTCATTGGTGATTGACCAAGTTAACTTCCAGGAGCACCAGACCAGAGACATGGAACTAGAGTAACACTTTTGTTGGTTTGGGGACAGTCAAGAAGCTAAAAGTGGCCCAGGGGACAGTCGAAAGGCTTGGAGTGGTTAACCCTCGGAGATTGAACATTCCCCAGTAAGCAGACATGCAAGAGGTCTGAGTGGTGAGTATCAATAAGGTAATAGGAGACGTAGGATCTAGGTGTGAATAGATCCTTATCTATATTCTGTGTAACTGATCACTCCTAAGGCCGCGCATATAGTGCCGGAGACGGGACGGGTGACATCACCTGTCGCGAAAGTTATATTTTTGCTTTGGGGCGCAGGCTTTCTGGCATTTGATTGGTTATGGGGCTGTTACATGAGGCAACAGCCCTTGAAAAATCAAATATTGCCAGCTTCCAAATTTGGCGACACCGCTCCGTCGTATTGTCGCCGTCGCGCTTACTATAAGAGCACGCGGCGGCGGCGGCAATGTATTTGTTTTTGGGCAACGTCGCCGTCGCCCGTCGCGGACACTATACGCAAGGCCTAAGAATCAAATACATGGAACATTTTCAGACACCGATTGTAATTGTAATCTCTTCAGGACAGGGACTCCCTTTCCCTATTGTTTTATGTCCGAAGCGCTTAGTCCCATTGTGTTATAATATTATGTCACGTGTATTGTAAAGTGCTATGTACCTGGGTGGCGCTATATAAATTAAGATATACATACCGTACGTGTTAAAAAGTACAGTGCCTGCTAATTCACGACAGACTCTATGTCCACCATTATTGATCAGTTTGTATCATGGCAATAACAGTGAAAAGCGTGAAATGAAAAGAGAAAAAAATGACAACGTAAAACTAAGGAACATGCACTCTGATGCACAATATAGCCAAGTAGGCCAGTCTAAAATGGGCGAAAGAGCAACAAGCCCCCCCAAAAAGGAAATTAGGAATTCAAATCACAGTTGCTCACAGATAATAAGAGCGCTATACACAAACAGGGACGGAATGATGCCTGTGCCCGTGATGAATTGCAATATCAGATTAAACAGACACTGAAAATATTCAGGTAGACACACGAACACAAAGATATACACATTATGTATTGTTTCCGCGTATAGGGAAATGACAGGATTACTGCATGAGAGAGTGGGAGTTTCAAGTTTAACCCCTTCTACGTCAAAAGATGTTAAGTGTGGAAATCTGTTGAAGTGAATAATAATTTCAGGCCTATAAACTTATTCTTGCCTTTATCTATTTCAGGAATGTTATTTAAGCAAAGTAAAAAAAACTTTTTTTTAGGACAATAAAGATGCACGTAAATATATACGTTTTATCTCTTTGCAAAATCTTGTACGTCCTAAAAACACACTAAAATAACAATCATTTGCATATTTATTACATTATACACACATGCAAATTACCATTAGCAGGAATATAATTAGTCAATTGCTCATGACAAACACGAGCAAAATATGAAGCATTTGTGCTTTAGGCACTTTTACTAAAAGTGCCTTAGGCAAAGCAGGTATTTTCCTAGGACGGCAATAATTAGAGGCATCAAGCAATGCTTTGTAATGTGCACCATGACCTTCTGGCAACAGAGAGATTCATTTCTAGCAATTATAAAGTTCATTTGACCCTTGCTCTGCCAGACAGGTCTGTAATAAATTACTATGCCAGTAGGGTTGCCAGGTGCCCGGTTTTGATCCGGACAGACCGGTATTTTGCCCCTGCGTCCGGTAAAAAATGAGAGGTAATGCCAGACATGTAATACCGGACACATACCTTTCTGAACGTGCGGCAGGCAGCGCGAATGCGGAGTGTGGCCGGGAGCGGACAGAGGCGTGTGGCAGCGGGTGGCCAGCAGCAGAGTGAGAAGCAACCAGTTGCAGTGCAGGTTAGAGTGGAGGAGGGCGGCATGACGCCGACTGATGATGTGGAGGGTGGCGTCGGAGTCAGAGGATGGCGGTGGCGGAGCCCACACCTCAGCGGCACCAGCAACGGGCGACCTGAGGCTGCAGTGACATCTTCCAGTGCCACTGTCTGCCAGGAGGATCTCCACAGTTAAGACATTTTGACAGAAGGGGGAGAGGATGAGGAGGGGGGCAGTGGTGAGGAAGGAATAGGGGGTAGTGGTAAGGAAAGAAGAGGGGGTGGTGGTGAGGAAGGGGGAGGTGAGGGAGTGGTGGTGTGAGAGGAGGATGAGGAGGATGAGGAGGATGGTGGTGTATGAAGAGGATGATGGTGTTAGAGGAGAATGAAGAGGATGATGTTGTTAGAGGAGAATGAAGAGGATGATGGTATGAGAGACGGATGAGGAGGAAAGTGGTGAGAGAGGAGGATGGGGGTGTGAAAGGAGGAAGAGGAGGATGGTGGTGTGAGAGAAGGATGAGGAGGATAATGGTGAGAGAGTAGGATGGGGGTGTGAGAGGAGGAGGATGGTGGTGTGAGAGGATGAGGAGGATAGTGGTGAGAGAAGAGGATGGGGGTGTGAGAGGAGGAAGAGGAGGATGGTGGTGTGAGAGAAGGATGAGGAGGATAGTGATGAGAGAGGAGGATGGGGGTGTGAGAGGAGGTAGAGGAGGTGGATGGTGGTGTGAGAGAAGGATGGGGAGGATAGTGTTGAGAGAGGAGGATGGGGGTGTGAGAGGAGGAAGAGGAGGATGGTGGTATGAGAGAAGGATGAGGAGGATAGTGGTGAGAGGAGGATGGGGGTTTGAGAGGAGGAAGAGGAGGATGGTGGTGTGAGAGGTGGGTGAGGAGAATAGTGGTGAGAGAGGAGGATGGGGGTGTGAGAGGAGGAAGAGGAGGATGGTAGTGTGAGAGAAGGATGAGGAGGATAGTGGTGAGAGAGGAGGATGGGGGTGTGAGAGGAGGAAGAGGAGGATGAGGGTGTGGGGAAGGATGAGGAGGATAGTGGTGAGAGAGGAGGATGGGGGTGTGAGAGGAGGAAGAGGAGGATGGTGGTGTGAGAGAAGGATGAGGAGGATAGTGGTGAGAGAGGAGGATGGGGGTGTGAGAGGAGGATGAGGAGGATAGTGTGTGAGATGAGGAGAAAGATGGTGATGTGAGATGAGTAGGAATAGTAGTAATAAACTAGTAGTGGTGGTGTGAGATGATGATGAGGGGGTGAGGATAAAGGGAGGGTGAGAGGAGGGAGAGGAAGGATGAGGGTGTTGAGAGGATAAGGGGTGGTGAGCAGATGAGGGGGTTGCAACAATCTTGGAATTTGTGGGAGGAGCATTAAGATCAGTATTGCTAGCCGTGTACAGTATGACTGCGGGTGTGTTATTTATAAATTATCTGACTGTTATGTCATTTTTTTTTAACTCCCAGTTTGCACCAATTTGCACCATTTCATATTCTATTTCATAACAAAATGCTGGGAGGGCGCTCAATCCCAAGACCCCTCCCTGGAATTTTTTTTACAAAATAGAATATGAGATGGTGCAAATTGGTGCACACTTGGAGTGAAATTTAGAAAAGATTACATACCAGTCAGATCATTAATAAATAACATACTGTACCTCCCCACCGACTTTTCGAGTGCGTCGCATCTTTCACCATTGTGTCCAGTATTTTTGGAGAAGCCACATGGCAACCCTATGTACCAGTATGAACTTGTGTAAGACTCTACATACAAAGAGATGGAAAGCATTTGGGACGCCAGTATTCAATTTGGTCTATACTAACATAAGGCCTTGAGCCAGTCCTGAAACTGTCCAGTGTTTACATTTGTAGATGTCTACCCTTGCTTTCATGCAGAAGTCTTTAGGCTGAAAACTTGGGGGCTCACAAACTTTAAAAAAAATTAATTAAATTATCAGTACTTATGTGTAACCCATCTTCCCCCCCTCCCCCCCTGGTTGCAGATCGGACCCCTAGGGTGTAGTGAGAGCTGGCTACATGTCTTATGGTGGTGCATACCTGTAAGGAACAGGAGGGCCTGAGTCTCCCGCGTTGGTATAGGGGACAACAGGGACAGGCTTCTGTGGTTAATGCTTTCATCTTTTAGCAACGGTGCAGCGCCTCCATCTCTGGCGAGCCCTATAGGGGTAGGGTGAAATCCTCCCAGAGAGCCCTGGTCTCAGGGCAAGAGATTTCAGTCTCACACAAGTCTCTTAAAAGCAGCAATGTCTCTTTATTCTTGCAACAGCTCACAGAAGCAGCAGATCATACATAGGGTCTTTTCCTCCTTCTCCTCCAGAATGTACCCCTTCAGGATGGGCTGTCCGGGGCTCACACTGCTCCCGGCCTCCACCCCAAAGTGCAGACACTCAAGGTGAGGCTAGCTTTCCCCCTCACCCCCTGAGCAGGGTGAGGGGCATTGGTCCACCACACTAGAGTTCTATAAGCTCTACTCAGTCTAGCCTGAGCTTCTCCAACTGTAAGACCTGTCTCTCCTGTAAATCATTCCTCCTGATCCCAGGGCAGAACTCTCTCCGCTCACTCCCAAGACAGATCTCACTCTCACACCTACTGCCACTGACAGGATCAGGCAACTCAATTTAGACAGCCCCCACCATCATGATGTCAGCAGGCCCCTCCCCTTTGTCTCTTGCCTTCCACACAGAGTCAGGGGGCCTACCTCCACCAATCATGGCAGGGCTTGAAGCGGGGGAAACCCATGATACCTACTGGCGACCTGCCCTTAGCAGGACTTACACCAGTAGGAGAAAGATATATAGCCCAAATTATTACCAGGGCTACATATGCAATGTAAAATCCTTTCAAATTCGGTCATATTTATTAGAGGTGTATAATTTGTTTGTGGAAATATTTTGCAAATCAAATTTGAAGACAGCCGGAACAACTCTAGCAAATGACATTAGGTCACACGGTGGCCCTTTACATTCTACCATTTTCTCAAAGTTCTATTAAAATTCGCAACGTTTCACGGTAATCTGGCGAAAATGTAACATTACTGACTAATGTAAACTTTCGCAAAACGTTTGTAAATTAAACATTTTACTTTAAGGCCTATTGAACCTTTTAAAGTTGCAACCACCCCCTCCCCCCCAAAATAAAAAAAAGTTAATGTTGTAAAGGAGCCGAGGAGTTAAACTCCCTTTACAGGGCAGGGATACAGGCTTGTTGACCAGAGGATTTTGCCTGGCAACAGTGGGGAACCCAAAGCCCCACACAGCAGAAGCCTGCACCGATAAGGCAAAATACTTTCCTGGGAGCAGCAGGACTTCAAAGCTTGCAGCTGGAGAAATCAGAGAAGCCAGACCAGCATCAGTCAGATAAGACTATATATTTGTGACGTTCAGGGGATTCCTTCCCCTTCATGTGTCCCTGATGTGACACGCTCACCTACCCTCTCTGTCCCTTCCCCTGCCAGCCTCCCTTCTTCTACCCACTCCTGTCCCTCTCCGGCAGCCTCTGACGCCGTTCCTGCACCACGGCGCGCGCCCCACAAGACTCGCGCACCCACGCGGTTCTCGAGCCCCTGCTGCGGCGTTCCCCACTCTCAGTCCCCCTCAGTATCTGCTCCCATCCCCTTACCTCCGGCGGCTGTTCCCTCCATTCCTCCATCCTCCTCTGCGGGCGTCCCCGCAGCGTGGCGTTCCGCGCGCCTCGTGATGCAGCCTGTGCGCGCGCACTCTCAGATTACAGAGGGCGGGCACACACGCTCCTCTTCTAGAGGTTTTCAGACTCCTCCTCTCATGCACTGCAAGCGATCTCCCTTACTGGTTCCCCTGTCTCCTCCCCTTACCTATCCCTGCTGTCTCCCACTTCACCTTCTGCTCCTCCTCTCTCTCCTATTGGTGTTTCCTCCTTTATAACCCCTGTCTGTCCTTTCTATCATTGCTCTGCATAGCTCTTGTTACCCCTGTGTGTGCAGTCCTATGCTTGGCTCTCCTCTGTGTTCCAGCTTGTTCCTGCTCCTGCTTATCCCTGGATTTCCCTGGTTTGACCTTTGCTCGTTCTGGACTACTCTGCTCTCTGTTGCCCTTGAACCCTGCATACGAACTCTACCTTGCTGACCTCTGTAAACCCTGGACTTTGGCTTACGAACTTGACGACTCTGACTTCTGGATCCCTGGACACTGGCGCACGGACACCACTACTCTTACTCTTTACTCCCAAGGCATTGCAAGTACCACTAACTATCTTTCAACAGGCCCGGCAACGCCATACCGCACTCCGGGCACGCCCTCACTGCTGTGGGTGCATGGTAATACCCTTCCCACCTCAGTATTGGGGTCTTGCCCGGTCTGCGGGAATACGGGCATGACATTATGCAGAGCCTAACAAATGCAGACCCCCCTGAGGTGGGTACAGGTGTTTCACTTGAGGCCTTACAATTTGTGAGCAATCAGCTGTCCACAGTCTCCCAGCAATTGGCTAGCCTCTCCCTTCAGGAGGCTCCTATGGCTCCAGCACCCCCGGTTGCCACGACCTATGTCAACTCTGGACCCCGTGTTCCATCACCTAATCGCTACGATGGGGACACCCTCGCCTGCCGCGGTTTCCTAAACCAATGCGAGGTACAATTCGAGATGTCCCTCTCCCTGTTTCCCACAGGTCATTCTAAGGTGGCTTACATCTACACCTTGCTTACCGGTGACGCCCTCGCTTGGGCCTCTCCCCTCTGGGAATGTAAGAGCGAACTAACCCAAGACTATCCTAAATTCAGGCACGAATTTCAGCAAGTATTTGATACTCCTGCACGGCGCGAGACAGCTGCATTCTCTCTCTTCCATATTTCACAGGCCCGAAGATCTGCTGCCAAGTACGCAATCGAGTTCCGTACTCTCGCCGCAGAGACCCAATGGAATGATGAGGCACTCGCCGCCGCATATTGGCACGGACTCTCAGACACCTTGAAGGATGATCTTGCTACTCATGCCCGGCCTTCTTCCCTGGAGGAGTTGATTACCCTGAGCGTACACATGGACCAGCGTACCCAGGAGCGACGGCACGAGACACACTGTTCTCGTTCTCTTCCTTCCTCTGTTGTCACTCACAGGTCATCTACTTCACCCCTCCTGGCACTGGATGCCCCGGAGCCGATGCAAATCGGTAGCCAACAACTTCGGGCCGCAGAGAGAATGCGACGCCATCAGAAAGGACTCTGTTTCTACTGTGGTTCTTCGGAACATCGTCTCCAGAATTGTCCCCTGAAGCCGGGAAACGGGAACACCCAGTAAAGGTAGAGGGGCTTCTACTGGGTACTGTCTCTCCTTGCCCCTCTCTCCCCGAAAATCTCCCAAAGAAGTTTATGCTTCCTGCCACTCTGGAGGGTCCTGACCTTTTCCTGCAGGTAAAAGCTTTCATTGATTCTGGATCTGGTGGTAACTTCTTGGACCAAACCTTCGCCTCTGAGAATGAAATCCCTATGGTCAGGAGAAAAGCACCTATTGGTCTCGAGGCCATCGACGGACGACCGCTCCAGCCAGCATTTATCATCTGGGAGTCCATTCCTCTCACACTGACCTTGGCCGATGGTCATAAAGAGGTAATAATTTTCGATATTTTTCATTCTCCGACTGTTCAACTTATTTTAGGATTGCCTTGGCTTCAACTCCACAATCTGCACATTGATTGGACCGGCACCCTGCCTATCCAGTGGCCTTCTTCCGCTGACTCTGCTCCTGCGGCTCCTCCTGTTGCGGTGCTTGCCGGCTTGGATTCCGTTCCTTCCAATCTATCGATGCTGCCAACCGTGTATCATGAGTGCTTGGATGTGTTTGTGACGGTTCAGGGGATTCCTTCCCCTTCATGTGTTCCTGATGTCACACGCTCACCTACCCTCTCTGTCCCTTCCCCTGCCAGCCTCCCTTCCAGTACCCATTCCTGTCCCCCTGCGGCAGCCTCTGACGCCGTTCCTGCACCACGGCGCGCGCCCCGCAAGACTCGCGCACCCGAGCGGTTCCCAAGCCCCTGCTGCGGCGTTCCCCACTCTCAGCCCCCCTCGGTATCTGCTCCCATCCCCTTACCTCCGGCGGCTGTTCCCTCCGTTCCTCCATCCTCCTCTGCGGGTGTCCCCTCAGCGCTCCGAGCACCTCGTGACGCAGCCTGTGCGCGCGCACTCTCAGATTACAAAGGGTGCGTGCACACGCCCCTCTACTAGGGGGTTTCAGCCTCGTGACTCCTCCTCCCATGCCCTGCAAGTGATCTCCCTTACTGGTTCCCCTGTCTCCTCCCCTGTCTCCTCCTCTTCTCCTCCTCACCTATCCCTGCTGTCTCCCACTTCACCTTCTACTCCTCCTCTCTCCGCTAACAATTTTGATGTGTTGGACGAAATCAACAAGGCCCAGGCTCACGTTCCCAGCAGGTTCAGGGTACCAGAAGGGCGCTTATATGCAGCTCCACGATTTCGCCACAAGATTCTACTTTGGGGTCATTCCTCTAGATCTGCCAGTCATCCAGGCTTCAAAAGAACAGCGAATCTTATTAAACGGACATTTTGGTGGCTGAGGATGAACTAAGACATTTTCGACTTTACTAGTGCCTGTCCTGTATGTGCCCAGAGTAAGACGCTCCACCACAAACCTTCTGGCCTCCTCATGCCTCTCCCCATTCCGGAGCAACCCTGGAAACACATCTCGATGGATTTCATTGTCGAACTGCCCAATTCCAAAGGAAAGAACACCATTCTTGTCGTAGTAGACAGATTCTCTAAACATTCACACTTTATTCCCCTCAAGGGTCTTCCTAATTCTGCTACTCTGGCCAATGTTTTTTCCAAGGAAATTTTCAGATTACATGGCGTTCCCATTTCTATTGTCTCTGACAGAGGGTCTCAATTCATCTCTAAGTTCTGGCGGGCGTTTTCCCAGAGACTCGGAATTTCCCTCCTTTTTTCTTCTGGATACCATCCACAGACCAATGGTCAGACCGAAAGGATGAATCAAACCCTAGAGCAATATCTCAGATGTTTCGTATCGGACTCACAGGACAACTGGGTGGACCTGTTACCATGGGCCAAATTTGCAATCAACTCTCTCAAAAATGAGTCTACCCAGGAGTCTCCCTTTTTCATTAATTTCGGCTTTCACCCCAGCAGTCTTCCTCTCTCTTCTCCCCCTTCTGGCGTTCCTGCAGCCGACTCTCATGTTACGACCCCACAGAACTCTTGGAAAAGGATCCTCAAATCCCTACAATCCGCTTTTGCCAAACAAAAAACCAAGGCGGATCGTCATCGCCAACCAGGTCCTTCATTCAAGCCTGGTGACAGAGTGTGGTTGTCCTCGAAGAACATCAGGCTTAAAACTCCATCTCCTAAACTGTCACCAAGATTTCTGGGCCCATTCAAAATCATAGAAAAAGTCAACCCAGTCGCTTATCGTCTCGTTTTACCTCCCACCATGAGGATTCCTTCCGTGTTTCATGTCTCCCTGCTTAAACCCTTTGTACAGAGCTCACATTTTCCGGACACTTCCCGTAAACCCAACCCAGTGTCCACCCTAGGACAACAAGAGTACGAGGTCCAATCCCTCATTGATTCATGCTGGTCTAAAAACAGCTCCAGTTCCTCGTCCACTGGAAGGGCTATGGTCCGGAGGAGCGTTCGTGGGTACCGGCACGTCACATTCATTCAGGGGATTCCTTCCCCTTCATGTATCCCTGTTGTCACACGCTCACCTACCCTCTCTGTCCCTTCCCCTGCCAGCCTCCCTTCTTTTACCCACTCCTGTCCCTCTCCGGCAGCCTCTGACGCCGTTCCTGCACCACGGTGCGCGCCCCACAAGACTCGCGCAGCCGCGCGGTTCCCGAGCCCCTGCTGCGGCGTTCCCCACTCTCAGCCCCCCTCGGTATCTGCTCCCATCCCATTACCTCCGGCGGCTGTTCCCTCCGTTCCTCCATCCTCCTCTGCAGGTGTCCCTGCGGCGTGGCGCACCGCGCGCCTCGTGACGTAGTCTGTGCGCGCGCACTCTCAGATTACAGAGGGCGCATGCAAACGCTCCTCTTCTATGGGTTTTCAGCCTCCTGACTCCTCCTCTCATGCCCTGCAAGCGATCTCCCTTACTGGTTCCACTGTCTCCTCCTCTTCTCCTTCTCACCTATCCCTGCTGTCTCCCACTTCACCTTCTGCTCCTCCTCTCTCTCCTATTGGTGTTTCCTCCTTTATAACTCCTGTCTGTCCTTTCTATCATTGCTCTGCATAGCTCTTGTTACCCCTGTGTGTGCAGTCCTATGCTTGGCTCTCCTCTGTGTTTCAGCTTGTTCCTGCTCCTGCTTATCCCTGGATTTCCCTGGTTTGACCTTTGCTCGTTCTGGAATACTCTGCTCTCTGTTGCCCGTGAACCCTGCATACGAACTCTACCTTGCTGACCTCTGTAAACCCTGGACTTTGGCTTACGAACTTGGTGACTCTGACTTCTGGATCCCTGGACACTACTTTTACTCTGTAATCCCAAGGCGTTGCAAGTACCACTAACTATCTTTCAACAGGCCCGGCAACGCCATACCACACTCCGGACACGCCCTCACTGCTGTGGGTGTGTGGTAATACCCTTCCCACCTCAGTATTGGGGTCTTGCCAGGTCTGCGGGCATACGGGCGTGACAATATTGTTCCCTAATCTTAGTTCATATGTTTTGGGGTTGGTAACCAGCTTAGTTGGCGGCCCAGATAGAAAGGGTCAGAGTAATGTTTATTTAGTCTCCTAACATGGAATAGTTGTTTGTTTTAGGATTTTGTGTTTTGCCTTAAAGGGGCAGTAGCCCCAATGTTTTGGCTGCTGTTTTGTGGAGAAATAAAACCACTAAAGATTTGGTGTACCCTAAAAATGCATGTGTGGACTTGTATCTGACCTCACCTACAGGCTGCTACATCACAGTTGAGCTGATGGCGTTCTAATTTTTCATTGTTTCATCTTTTTTTTTTTTGCTGCGTTATCACTGGCATTAGCTGTTACCATGACAATCTCTCTACTCCAAATGAATGTGAATAATGGTACAATTTTAAGCTTCCTGGGAGGCAATATTTTAGCAACGAATATCTCCAAAATTCAACTACAGAATTTAGAAAGTGTTGGATTGCTAAAAACAGCAGCAAAACGCCATTGCAATGGTAAAAAAGGAAAACATTATTTTTTTTTTATAACTTTCTTTTTCAGATTTTTATGGGGTACAGAAAGGAAAAGAAAGTTTACATAATATTATCATGACATTTCGGGAGACATAAGAGGGAACAGAGAACATGAAGTTACAATTGCATGTCAAGCCACTGGGAGATAACCCAGAATAATCTGTAGCATTCCAACCTCAAATGTTCAAACCCAGATATTGCTAGGGGAAAAGAATAAGAGAGGGAAGAGGAAGTGAGCAAAAACTAAATAAAGAAACAGGACGTGGTATCTCCACCCAAGTTTGTTCTGAGGGATTTGGAAACCCCTTCCAACAGGCTCCGGCAGCAGGACTAGGACATTGATTTTCCAGAATTCCCATCAAAGACTGGACTGTTTGACCAACGTAACTGTATGTAATCCCTCATTATCTGATAAGAGTTATAATTAATTATTATATCATAGGAATAGGGTGCTAGCGCTTCTTTCTTTTCCTTGTTGATAAGTATGATATGTATCTTTTATTTTACCTTAGCTGAGGATAGGCACACTTGTGAAACGTTTATAGAAATAGGCAGGTGCTGATCTAGTACTAAAATTGGTCTCTAGTGGAAATACAATATAAGCCACTCTTTCTTATAGTTGGAGAAGACCATTCTACAGTTGGTGGGACTATTGAATTCCTCGACGTTATGGTATATTAGTTTCAGGGAGGTCATTCTGGAGCATGAGAAATTATCTCAAGGGACCGAAATTTAGCGGGCTCTATGAGCTCGTTAAGCCTTCTGTCACAAAACTGGGGAGTACTGGGGGTGTAGAAAAGGGTCGGTAGTCTACCACTTGGGGTGGAATTTAGGGACAAAATAGGTGTTGACAAACATATCCATTTATGGATTTTTAAAAAAAAAGAATGTAGGCCATACAGAGGATCTAAGCCTGAAGGTACCATGTCTCGGTTAGGAGGGGACATGGAGAAAACCACTAGGTGACCCGCACCGGGGCTAGTGTGTCTGGGGCTATGGGGACAGGTGGCCATTTTTCCCCTTGATTTCCTTCCTGTCTCCCATAGAGGCCCCCCATGGGATAGACGCAGTTCCCTCCAGGCAGCAGGACAGTATTGCCCTCCTCAACCTAGCCAAACCAGTTGAAAAAGGCACTGGTGCTTTTCTATTCAACTTAAATGCATGTCATCACAAAACCCTTATCCCTACCCTCTTATGTGCAACAGTGTGTATGCCAATGGGGAACCCGCTCGTAGTAACAAGTTTTTTTTTTAAACCCGAGAGTTATGAATAAGGAGAGTCTCTTAGTCCGACTATGGGGCCCCACACAAGGCAACCTCGGGCCCAGTGCTCTGTGAGCCCTGTTGAGCACAAGCTGCGCTTCAGAGAGATCCGGGCACAGATGTAGAAACAGTCAGCCCAGATATACCCCTCACTCTTATGTTGTTTCTCCACTGTCTGTTCTCTTGATCTATATGTGCCTCTGCTAGATCTGTCACTTTGGATGCCAGAGCCTGAATTTGCTCTGCCTGCGATCACTGGAACGCCTCCATCACGGCCATTTTGTTTTCAATCTCATTCGTTCTTTCCACGAGGTGGTTCACGTCTCCTCTTAATTCTTTGACGACATGCTGAATTATAGCCTGAAAGGCTGTTTTAAGCCTTATATAAAGTTTGTCTATATTCTGCTTGGTGGAGTGCCGTGGCTCGATGTCTACTTCCGGCTCTAAATCGGTTCCTCCTCGTGAGGTGGCACCATATTAAACTGAGCTTTCTGCCTCTGGCCTTTTTTGGGAAGAAATCCTGAGCTTCCCTGAGCGGAATTTTTGGGATTTCGACATGTTGGGGTACCTGGATGAGAAAGAAATCATAGGCTTTGGTTTTAGGTCAAAAGTTGTGACTAGTGTTCCATATTTTGGTGTTATTTTGGAGTGAAGCTTTAGCAGCCTGTATCCATAAAATTAGACTCCTGGCCACGTGACCCAAACATCACTTTATTAGGGCGAGTCGAGCAGATTAACAGTAAATGGATATCCTATAAGGCATGTAAGGGGTAATTTATAAAAGTCACCCAGGTTAAAAAAAAACAGCACCATATTTATCACAGGAAAAAAATCCCAGTGATTTTATTGGAAATTAATACATTTGGTGCACTTTTTATGTCCTGGTTTTGCAGCTTGGAGACTTCAACCCTTCAAACAGTCCCTCTTCTGAATTTTCTAAAGGTATTTGTTCACAGACTTGGATCATTCCAGTAGTAACCTGAGGAAAATGCCTTTCAAGGTCTTCCCAACAGGACTTATGTCGTTCAGCTTCCACCTCAGTTGGTAGGCTGGACAATGCATCTGCATTTGCATTGGGTCGCCCTGAACGATACATTATAGTCAAGTTCTAACTACAAAGGCTTCATGCCCATCTTTGCTCCAAGCCTGCCAGTACTAAGGTGGGCTAATGGGTTTTTGTCCGTAAGCACAATGAAAGTAGTTGCCACCAGATAATCATGTAACTTTTCAGTAATTGCATAAACAAAAGCTAAAAATTGTAACTTGAAACAATTATAATGTTCATAATTTCGTTCTGAGCCCCTCAGTCCCCTGCTAGCATAAGCGATTACTCGCTCTACGCCTCCCTGTTCCTGGGCGAGAACAGCTCCTAAACCCTTATTACTTGCATCTGTGTATAAATGGAAATGTTTTTGTGATGGTAAGGGTGTAACCAGGCGATAGAATGAAGGTTAAGCCCCTCTGGTTACCCCTGAAACCGTGGCTTCCCTGGCAGCTACATAAGCCAGGGGCCAGGTAAAATAACATGCAAAAGTGAAAGTAACCCCTGCTTTTCCACTCTTCTTATTCCCTGTGCCCTAGAATCATGAAACTTTCTGTGTATAAGTTTTAGGTGGGATATTTGGGTCGAAATGCAGTTGTTAGCAGGAGTTCGGGGGCCAAAGATACCGGTAGTCCCCTAATTCTCCCGGGGGTGCAGGCATGATTTGCCAGTGCACGGGTTGAATTACTGTCCAGTGTCCCCTAGACTCCTAGTTTTTGAGCCCAGATATCCCAGTCTTATGTCCCGCATAGATATGAGTCTCCCCAAGTTATAACTTGTATTAAAATATGTTTTATCATGTTTGGTGCATTTACTATAAATGTCTAATAATTGGATGCGGTCTTTGAACCGCGCCCCGAGGCATAAGAACACTTGGCAGAGTGTGCCTCCACAATAAATGTACCAATCACTGGGGCTATAAAACTAAGTGTCAGCCACACTGCAATTTGGACTATAAGGGGATAAAATAAGATGCGGGTCTCAATCGCGCCCCGAGGCAGTAGGACACTCGGTTAAGTACCCCTATATACAGTGCATTAGTGCTTTGGATACAACATTGTAGCATGGGTTGACACTGTATATGTTTAGACTGAGAGGAGCATTGCAACAAGTTCTGTTTCTGCCAATACTGACAAAAGGTATTGACACAGCAGTCTCATTATACATCTACATAAGAGAGGGAGCTGTAACTGCTACTTTTGGCTATCACTACTACTAGTCTGAATACAGTCAATCAACATGGTTATATTTCCAGCTAATAAATATGCTACCCATTGTTGTATCTAATTAAGCACCTAAATAGAAGCCTGGTTCTGGGCACGACTATTTTCAGATAATGTCTTCGCAATCAGAGCCACTAACCTAGTGCTAGCTATGTGGTACTCTATATTTGAAGGGGCTATAACTGGATGTGGTCTTTGACCCGCGCCCGAGGCATACAAATACCTGGTAGGGTGAGCCTCCACACTAAATGTACCAATTATTAGGGTTGTTAATTAAGTGTTAGTCCCACTGCCACCCGCACTATAAAAGGTTTAAACACTATGTGGTCTTGGAATTGTATCCTGAGGTAGTGAGACTTTTGTTAGAGTATGTCCCGAGTCTAGACCATGCACTCCTGCTTTAGATACAATATTATAGTGTGGATAAACACTGCACATGTTTAGATTGACAGTAATATGCTGTGAATTGATATGCTACATACAGTGACATTTTTAGCCACATATTTTCTTCTCCCCCATATGGTGGGATCTATATGAACTCCTAAACAGTTGAGGGAATTTAGGGACATGAGATGGATCATTCATATAAAAAAGTTATATGTGAGTGATTCTACACATCCTGACTTAACTGCTATTACACACAGTAGCACGCGTGGTGTATGTTGCTAAATATACGCATAGCAGATCGTGTCAATTTTTATTCATATTGCTTAGTTGTAATTAACACTATTTTTTGCCACATGTTTAGTTTTGGCACGATTTTTGTGCCTCCTGTGTATTTGGCTGGTGTTACAAATTCACCTACAGTAGCTTTATATTTTAGAATAACCGATATATTTCGGCATGTATTAGATTGAGCACATATGGACTAACTGCGTCTTATACAAATATAATGGGCAATTACCTTGATCCTATTAAGACAGGGAGCCATTAAGGCATATTGTGAATTATGTCTCTGCTATAGCGATATTTGAACTATTAAGAGTTTGAACGGGTAGCGGTTGTACAGGGACAGGTCGTGGATTTACATACCTGGTCCCTCTTTCCAAAATATTTTTAAACACTCAATAATAGGGTTTTAAATGACTAATACTACCATATACATTCACACAGTGAGTGCATTCTGTAGGGTTCTTTTTCTCCTTTATGGCTAAGTGAATTACCAGTTCATCACATAACGGAGTCATACAAATACATTACATAATACCTTTACTTGGGGAATAAACTATTTCAAGGGACAACATAACTTTACACTAGTTGGCCATTTTAGCCAGAGTAATATGGTAATTTTAGCCTGTAATGTAGGCATCCATCTTGACAGGTAGGGGCAACGGATGGACTTAATCTTTAATGTGCTTGCCAGCGCTGCCCTTACTATCACACACGTGATTACAGGTCTAAGCCCCAGATCCACTAAAGCATGCCTCGGCTCCTACTCATATGAATGGGAGTACATCGGTGCTAGAGCTTAGCACCCGTTTGTAGATCTGAGCCTAAGAGAAAGCTGCAGATCCAGAAGGGTCAGAAAAAAAAATATTTGCTGTACTGTAAAATTAGATAGCTCAATTAATATGACCTTCAATTTATACATAAGCAATTAAACCCCTTTAGATGATATATATATATATATATATATATATTTATTCATATATATATATATATATATATATATATATATATATATATATATATATATATATATATATTGTGACAAATGCCCCTCTTTTGTAGCGCTGACGTCTGTCTGGGTTCTTCCCGACACAGTCTTCTAGGGTTATTTATACAACAAACAGGAACATGCAAAGTATTACGTTGCTTAACTCAGGCTTCTGCCTGCTTTATTTTCATTCAAGTAAGGTACTGCAGCTTTAACATGTGTAGGCAGGAGGCACTCAGACATTTAACCTTCAGCGGTTTACTCATATCAGTGTTATAGCATTTCACACAGTGTCACTTTTCAGAACCAAACCAAATCAAATAAACCAAATCCTATCCCATTCAGGGATCTAACTACACATCAGAATCAGCCTCTAACTGCTGCTGGGCCAACTAACCTGGTTCCCCAGTTTAAAAGAATGCCCTCTCATTTAGGGTCACTAGATAAAGCATAGTCTTTTAGATACAGCAATAAAGATTTATTTGTCTTATCTGTTCGTGGTGGGAACTCGGTCCCAAGTGTCCAGGCAAATCCTCTGGTACTGTGATATTTGAAGGGGCCGTCCACCCCGAACTGGATTCCGGGGAGCAGCGAGACCCCCAGCCCCCAGGCTCTAAGGAGAGAGACTGAAATGCAAACCTCTCTGCTCTAAATACCTGTGTATGTGATTAGAAGAGCAGGTGAGGGAGAACTAGACACATTGTAATCTGTGGTCTGGATTGTCCATCCAGCTGCCTGAGTTAATGTGAAGCTGTGGAATGGATCATTTTTAACTATTCCTGCACTTTCTGACCTAAAATGCCTAACATCTTTGGACTATGTCACAATATATATATATATATATATATCCCATTATTCATGTGGCTAGCACTTACATTGCATAATTAGCTACAGACATGAAGGCACAAAAATGATTCTTGTAAAAAAATAAGCCACATTGGCACATTATATTTTATAGATCTACTACAGGTAAACAGCTCTCGGTCAATCTAGAATTGATTTTAACATAAAGCATAAAACAATCTAGGAGATCAGCCAAGGCACTGAAATGTAGGATGGATGAAAGACTGCAGGCATATCCCATAAACATGCTGCATTCTGTGTAAAATATATAGCACATCAATTGTAATATTTCTAATATTAATAGTGTTTTTTCTCTTACTCGTACAGCACTGACAGGGCTGTTTGGAGACTTTTGCTGACATAATGAGTCCCTGTCTCGGAGAGGTCTTGCCCAAGGTCACAAGGTGAGTGGAGACTAGGGTTTAAAGGAAGTATTATATATTTTTCTTGAATACAACTCTTTAGATGAATAACTGTGGAGCCATGTCAAGGCTGTCACAGGACTATAGGAGTGCTCACCACAAACCAGACTGGACCGCGAGGCCGAGGTGGTGATACAGGTAAACCACCGCCCTACAGCCGCGTGAGCGGGTCCGGTAAGCAGAGTAGTGTGGATAGCCTGGGTCGGGGAAGGAGAGTGTAGAATCGTAGAGGTACTTGACGGAGTCAGGGTCGGAGAGATCAAGAGTAGTCGAAGTCCAAAGCCAGGGTCGAGGAGAGGAGAAGGTAGAAGTCCGTAGGGCGAGCCGGGGTTCAAGGGTGCCAGAGGTCGGGAGTCCAGATTCAAGCAAGGGTCTGTAACAGAATGACAAGAGCAGACTACGAAGTAGCTTGTAGCAAGCACAACCAGAGACTGACTATGCTCAGCAATCAGCTCTAGGCTGGTAGCACCGCTACCACTGATAGGAGCCAATGGGAACTACCAGCAGTGAGGTCAGATGTAGGTAGAGCGCTGATAGGCTGAGGCTGGATGCAGGACAGGTGTGGGAGGAACAAGTACATTGGTGGCAGTGGAGGTGGACATACTTGCGATCGCGCGCGCGACACACGCGGCGGAAGGGGAAGCGGGAGCATGCGGGGAAAATAGGCAGAAGCCGTCGGGGCGCGCGGGGGTCTGCCCTGGCGGCGCGCATGTGTGGGAGAAGATGGAGGGAGGAGAGGGCGCGGGGCTGGACGCCGTGCGCCTGGTGGCGGAGGTGAGTGCTGGAGTGGGCGCCGCGGGCGTCGTCCTTACAAAGGCATATTAATGATTTCAGCACTAAAACCTTTACTATTGAAATGTAACGGAGTGCTCACCACAAACAAGGCGCGACCGCGAGGCCGAGGTGGGGATTGATATGAACGCCACTCACAGCCACGTGAGCGCATCTGGAGTATAGATTGGTCGAGGTAGCCGGGTCGGGATTGGAGAGGTCAGGGTAGTCGTAATACATGCCGAGGTCGGGTTTGGAGACTAATGGATCGTTGCAGGTACTAATAGCCGTGGTCAGGATTGGAGAGAGAAGAGTAGTGGTGGTTCATTCCGAGGTCGGGGTTGGGGAGGTGTGGATCGGCGTACGTAGCAGGGGTCAGTAGTATAGAAGAGCGGAGTCCGATGGAAAGCCGGGGTCAGGAACTGAGAGCTAGGAACAATGGTACAAGACAGGACTTCAGGGTCAAGGAAGCAGTGAACACTACGCAACATAGGTTTATGCTCAGCCAAAGTGCCAGTGGCACAGCTGAGCATATAAGAGAGAGAGGAAACAGTGGAAAGAGAGGCGGGGCGGAGGTGTGTCAGCTGCGACGACCGTGATTCGCCATTCCACTGCAGGAGGCAGGTGTAAGTAAGATCGCTGATGCAGCGTGATGATGTGGTGCTTGCGCGTGTTGTTTGCACGTCACTGCGCATGCGCAAGCCGGAGGAGCCAGACTCCACACTAAGTTGCGGACGGCATGCTCGAAGTATCGCGGGTAGCAGCAGAGTTACCAGGAGATGTGTTGGAAGGAGCGGATGCAGTGGACGCGGACCGGGGTAAGGCGGGTGTGCGCCAAGGGCGGCGTGACTCCCCGATACTTACATGAAAGTACAGTGGCAAAGTGATTGGCAAAGTGCTATAAAAATAGTGTTTACTGCTTTACTAGACAACCGTCCTTTAAGATACAGCTGCAGCAAGACTTACTGTCTTCTGTATCATGACAACTCGCAAGATTCCACCTGCAGGAACACTTTGGGTACCGTGGGTATCGAATCACATCCCACGGTTTTGTGAGGTTTATTTATTTAATTGCAATTCAGTATGTGTTCGTCAGATGGCACTGTGAATATTTTTGCCCGCGGTGAGCCTATTTAATGGCCCAAGAACTTAACAGGTGTTTTTATACAGCACAGTATTTTAACTGATTGCAGCGGTGGGCAATTGTTCAGGTGTAAAATAAATGATATTTCTGTACTGTACCTTTTTAATCATAAATAGAAAAAGAGGCACGCCACTGGTCTTTCAAAAATTATAACATTTATTGCACAAGAATCAACGTTTCGGTCCAATTGCGTACCTTTGTCAAGATAAATGGTAAGGCACAATGCATGTCTCATATACCCTCTATGTGCGCGGCATATGCAAAACGGCACCAAAAACCTCCAATGAAACCTATGCGGCAAAATACACCAAAAAGGATCATAAAGTGTACGAGTAGTAGTAAAATTACGGTAGCCATAAATAAGATGTACATAAAACTGCACAGCATTGCAGCAACAAGTTCTAACAGCATAAGGTATAAGATAATAATATAGATAAATGAACAAATATATATATATATACACACACTATACAAAACGTTACCTTAAATGCCTGTAAACATGTTGAAAAATATGATTCTGCCGGAGTGTACTGTACATACATACACACATACAACCATACGCACAGAGATATATATATATATATTTACTCACCATAACTTAACTCAGTATTATGGTTTATATATATAGCCTGGAGCTCCCGTGGCTCCTGGAGACCCCCCTCCCCTGGAGCAGCTCGAGCGCGGGTGCCGAACGACCCGACGGCTGCTTCCAAGGGTGGGGGCTGGAGCAGGGAGCAGCGCGGCTTCTCCTGCCTGCGGCTGGTTGCCGGGGACGCGATCGGGCCGTTGCTAAGGCCGCGATCGCATCTCTAAGGTCCCGGTGGCCGGACAAGCAGGGCGCCGCCATTGTCCTGAGGATTGCGCATGCGCAGGGACGCGTAGGCGCAGGAAGAGCCCCAGAGACAGGGATAGTTCGCGCGAGAGTAGGGGCAGCCGAGAGAAGGTACAGACAGCCCGGGAAAGCTTGCGCAAGCGCAGTGCAGGGTAGGAAAAGCCCGCGAACCCCTAGCCTACCAGGGAAGGCTCTGAACTGGGACTACATATCCCATGAGCCTCTGTATGCCCCACGTGACACCAGGGAGCCAATAGGGCTTAGGAAGGCCAGGCAGGCAAAGAGATACATTGTTTGGGCTGCAGCACGTTTGTCAGTTGGAGCCAGGGAGCTGTGAGGGAAGCAAGGGTGCGGGGAGTGAGTGCAGCTCCTGCATCCAGATAGGTACCCACACTCCAGGTAGGCCCCAACTCCCCACCAGGTTAGTGGGTAATTTATAAGGGACGGCCCTAGATAAGGAGGTCACCCTTAGGTGTGAAAGGTGCAGGTTTGGCAGTGCCACAGCGGGTAGTGCTGTGCGCACTGGCAGATAGGCATAGAGTGCGTGCAGTGGATTATTGCTGCGGGTATCCAGGTGGCTGTGTACGATTGCCAGCTGTGTGTGTGTCGCTGCATGTGCTGGGCGCAGTGTGTGCAGCGTGGGTGAATGTCTGCAGGCGGACGGTGAGAGCTGTGTGTCTGCTGCAGGCTGTTAGGAGTAGCTAGTTATAGGGAGGATTAGGGACTTGGGTAGCTAGGGGAGTGGGGCAGGTTATAACTCCGCAGGCCCTAGGAGAGTTCCCCAAGCCACCCCAGGTTGCGGTTCATCAGGGACAGGCCCTAGGTTAGGGTTCCTGTCACTTTAGGGTTAGTTAGGGATAGACAGGGATAGCGGCGGTTGCTGTTCCCGTGATGCGGTTGGTGTTGCCGTGATTCGGTTGTGTTCCCGTGAAGCGGTGGGACCCTCGTTGGGGTTCCTGGAGAAGTACCTGGATAGGATCAGATGGATGCATCGCACGTCTGACCCTTTGAGAAGAGTGTTGCAGGCCCGAGCATCGGAGTGCTCGGAAGGTACCTCTGTATTATATGTGCACCAACAGGCCTATTAGTTCATAGTGACTGCGCAGTCACCCACGACCTCCGTAGGAGTACGGGACATTGGGTGGGGATTACCGGACACTGGGTGGGAACACCAGACATTGGGCAGAAGGTGATACGGTTATAGCATAGGGTTATGATGTTGTGTAATGTCTTATATGTGTGTTGGTAAAGTGTTTGTTCATTCAGTAAACCTGTTATCCATAACACTGGTGTATGTGGTTTCTGAGTGGGTTCCTATGTTAGGGTCATTCTACACTTCCATAGAATCCTACATAGGTGGAGGCGCTGAAACAAGAAACGTTCCAGAGGAGTCACCCCAGGCTCTCACTAGCGGAGGCTCAGACCTCCTGTGAGCCTGCAGGTATACGCACCACACCGGTAACACTACATGTTCTACTCACCCACACTATATATGCGATTGGGTGGGGTGGAATACCCGTTACATATATATATATATATATATATATATATATATATATATATATATATATATATATATTACAAATTGAGCTAAACATTATATGGAACAAACAGACAACATACACACATACACACATATGTATATTGTGACAAACGGCTTACTCCGGGGCTCCGCCGTCTGTCCGGGACTGTTAGAACACGGTCTTTTAGGGTAGGTTAAATGACGAGGCGTCACGTACTGTTCCTTTAAACAGGCTATGCCTGGTTTATTCAGTCCCAGGCACTGAGACTGCCACAGTGCATACAATAGAAACACATCAAAACAAAAAGCTGCTCACCTGAGCGATAACTTAACTTAGATTTTCCCTAACTCAGGGTGGAAGTGGCTTTTCCACTTCCCACAACAAAACAAGGTACTTTTCAGTTTTAGACAAAAAGGAACATAAACATTTAACCTGTTTGGGGAGAGGCTTTTTCCCCTCTCTGCTTCCAGCAGCCTTCCTGTCTCCAGGCTCTTGGGGAGAGGAAACAGGAAATCAGTCTTACATACCTGATTTCTAATTAGCATGACAGGTGACAGAAATCAGGCAGCAGACAAACTCTGGTCTGGATCTCTCATCCCTCAGTTCCAGCGCTTGCCAAACTGTGGGATGGAGTGCATGTATTATAAGGCTGCACTCCCAGGCCAAACAGGATAGAAACTGTTCAGTATCCTGGGAGCCCTATATATGGAATTTATTACCATCCCCTGGTTTCTGTCACAATATATATATATATATATACATACAAAAGCAGGTTAAAGTGCCAAAACTGAGCATCTAATTAATCAGACTCACACAAGTCCAAGAAAATGAAGTGAAAAGATCCGGTGCGACAGCAAACAGCCAAATGACGTCAAATCCACAGTTGAATGCAGTAGCTTTATTGGTATGGACACACACAGGTAAAAACAGCAGGCTGCAGCACAGCCTCCTCCTCTACGCATTTCACGCTCTGCTGGCGCTTCGTCACACAAGTCCAAAAAGGTATAACCCAGGTGAAACTCAATCAAATATTCAAATGGGAAAAAAATAACATGGTGCCTTAAGTCACACGCTGTGAATCATGGATAGTACCAACAGCAGAGTCACAGAGATACAGATGAGGATTAAATAACCCATACGCACTATGGCAAAGAAAAGATGACGCTGGGCAATAAATGGGTATGAACTTGAATAGTCACAGAAACATACTTATCGACAGGTCAAATATACATGCCTAATGATACTAATGAAATGGTGCCTTACGTCTCGTGCCATAATAGCTCTGGACAGCATCTCTAGAATAGTAGTGCACATATCAATGCACATTGTTATTGTGTAATATACCGGTAGCTCATATATTAAATGACCCATAAATTCATTTATAAGAACATCATTAATACATAACCAGCATAAGGGTAAGGTTAACAAAATCCAACGCGAGTGGATCATAATTGATATTCACAAGTAAGAAAGACATTTTCTGATGAGACTTCCAGGCAGTATAGCACATCACGGACGACTAAACGTCAAAGCCTTTAGTAGAGTTGTCAGTCCACTGTATGTCTCATCTGGATCCACCGGAAGGGTCTGCAACTCCATAGACCCAAACTGGTATGTAGCGATGACATCAAGGTCATATGTATCCATATCAGAGGAAATGGCCTGATTAACTTCCTCATTAAGGCCTCTCGGTACGACAGTGTCTAGTTAGAAAATCCATCAGGCTCCTCTTCTCATTAATAACTTGCTCGTATCACCTTCCCGTACATGTCGGGGGACTTGGTCAATGACCATGTAGCGCAATGAAGACAATTAATGCCTACAGTCCAGGAAATGTCTGGCAACAGGTTCAGTAGTTTCGCCCTTCCTGAAAGCCAGTCGAATGCTAGAACAATGTTCATTCATCCGTTCACGAAAAGTGCAGTCAGTCTTGCCAGTGTATATGAGATTGCACTGGCACTGTATTGTGTAAACAACTGATGTCGAGTGACATGTCAGGAATGAATTGATCTTGATCTCTTTGCCAGAGTTAGGTTGCTTAAAGGACGTGTATTCAACAAGTCTGCTTCTGCACGTAGTACACCCATGGTATTTAAAGCAGCCTTTCTTGAATGGAGCAAGAGTCTGTTTGGGGAAAAAGTAGGCATATCCGGGTCCATCTGTACCAGTATGTCTCGTAGGCTCGGATTTCTTTTAAGAGAAAAAATAGCATGTATATTTTCTAAGCCTCGGATCCTGGCTAATAAATGCCAGCATTTATTAACCGAAACATTTAACACAATATGTTAATGCTGAGAAGCTAGTGACCATAGGTATTCTGGCTATATCTGACTTATAATAATACATAATGCAAAAGCCCGGCGCTTAAAATAACAGTTTACCCCAGTCCAATGAAATGTCCATTAAGCTCTAAAAGTTCTCTTGGTAATTCAAGCGAAAATTAAGTGGTGAGTCTGCTGCTGGCTGGCACCTCAATGATCCTCCTACAGATGAATAGATAAGGGAAAAGAGACCATTGCGCAGTAACAAGCACCAGGTTTCAGTTCTATGGACTAGAAGGTGGTCAACTCTTACAAGAATAATAATGTTATGTTCAATTGAGAGAATCTGTTCTTTAGCCCACATTTTCTCCTGGACTCCACGAATCCCATGTGTAGTCAATCCTTAGTCAACCTCATCTACTAGTTCACCACAGCTTGTACCCAATAGTATTCTCCGTGGATCCCCAGAAATGAAATGACAATTGGAGATAATAGTGCAGACTGCTAGAACATTTAATATTGATAAAAAAACGCCAAAAGCTTACTTACATAAACTTTGCTGCTGTAAAACGACTGACAATGTGCTGTCCGCAGCTTGTATCAGGTATAGGGTATGGTACATTGAGCTGCAAGCGCTCTCACTGCTCACAGCTCCAATGGCAGCGCGACCCTCAACTGACGTCACACGATGGCGCCACCCCAACCCTCCTTGCCGACGGACACCTCAGCTCCTCAACTCCTCCTTCCCCAAACACGTTTCGTGACGCAAAAATCGTCACTTCATCAGTGGTATGGGGGAGTTCTCGGACACTAGTGGTATTTATACCATAAGGAGCAATATACACCCCTCATGTTAAAATCAAATGCCTGCAATAAAATTCACCTATATTATGTATATCTGACTTAGTAGAACAAGTTTGTAATAAAGATTCCCTATTCGCCATCAGTGCTTTTCTGACCTGATTATTAACATTGCGTCTATTGTAACCTCGGGCAATGAATTTATCAACCATGTAAGAAATGTGTTGTTGCTGCTAACAGGTCACTAACTATTATCGGCAATATCTCCATATGCTCCGCTTATACTCTACCTTTTGTGCTTATACAACCCACATGTGTTCACCCTTGAGCTACCAGACGGT
Organism: Ascaphus truei; assembly: GCF_040206685.1. Lineage (NCBI taxonomy): Eukaryota > Metazoa > Chordata > Amphibia > Anura > Ascaphidae > Ascaphus > Ascaphus truei. Next base: position 468,408,699 of record NC_134483.1, on the reverse strand, counting down.
TTCTATTGCATTCACTAACTATTATCACTACTTTCAACAATTGAGAGTATGGTAGTCCTGCTTTTAAAGGTATAGGGTGATAGCTGGTGGCATACAATAGACTGTTTCTATGGCTTAGTGTACAAAGAAGTACTGATAACCCCCTTGTCACGAGTGACAAGAACATCCAGAAAGTTGATTGTATGTGTATGATGATTAAGAGTAAATATGATAGGGCAATCAATTGTGTTAAGTTCTGAGACAAATGTAAAAAGTTCAGCTATGGTGCCAGTCCATAAGAAAAATAGATAATCTATATACAGTATCTGTTGTAGTATAGGATGTGCTTACAGAATTGATGATTAGAGAGCATATGTGACTCCTCATATTTCCCCATACAGTATATAAATTGGCAAAAGATGGGGCCATGTTAGACCCCATCGCAGTGCCAGTTCATTGTACGTAATAAATGATCTCAAACTTGAAATAGTTGCAGGTCAAAACAATCCTCATCTTGTCCATAATAAAGACAATTGTGGGTTCCCATATGTGATCCAGCATTTACCTTTTGGACTTGTGTGAGTCTGATGACCTAAATGCTCAGTTTTGGCACTTTACTATGCTTTTGTACATTTATATCTATAAGTTATCTGTTTGTTCCATATAATTTTTAGTGGGATTTGTATCTTATCATAGGTCTTGCTTATTCCTACCTCAATATATGTACAGTAAAGCAAAATCATATTTTACAACATATTCACAGGCATTTAAGGTTATCTATATTATTATCTTACACCTTATGCTGTTAGATCTTGTAGCTGTAATGCTGTGCAGTTCTACTGTATGTACGTCTTGTTTATGTCTAGTAGCTATGGCTACCATAATTTTACTGCTATCACTCACTTTATGGCAATTTGTACACTTTATAACCCTTTTTGCTGCATTTTGCAGCATAGGTCTCATTGGAGGTTTTTGGCGCCGTTTTGCATATGCTGCGCCCATAAAGGGTATATAAGACATGCACTGTGACTTACACTTTATCATGACAAAGGTTCGCAAGCGGACCCAAACATTGATGCTTGTGCAATAAATGTTATCTTGTCTGTGTCTTGTCTGTATCTTGTCTGTAATCTTTGGAGGACCAGTGGAGGGCCTCTTTCTCTATTTTTTATCTACCTGTGGCTCCGTATCCAGTGGGATTATTGTTGCTGTGCACCTGTGGCGATTTGTTACCTACCTCGTGAGTGCACCTACAGTATTTTAGCTTTTTAAACATAACATATATCATTTTTTCATTGAGACACATGGGACACCCAGACACCCACAGAGCGGGAAAGATGGAGATATGTATAAGCACTATTTCTTTAAGGTTATTTAACACCTCCATAGCTTTGTTTATACTGTTCTTGGTTAACTGAGAGCAACAATTTAACATTGTGAGGATCAGGGAGTCACGCCGCCCTCACCGAGCTCCCCACTCACCTCTGCTCGCTGCCGAGGCTCTCGCCTTCCCCGCTGGTGGGGACGCCTCTCCTTCAGGGACCACCCAGCAAACGGCTCGCGCGTGCACCCGCTCCAGGCTTAATGCCTCTTCCCCTGGCTTGCGTCCTCGCGCTGACTTCGGGAGCCTGCGGGATGCGTTCGGTGCGCACAGGGTCCGCCTGCTCAGACCTCATCATTCCACCTGTTCCCTGCACCGGATTCACCAATCACAGCCCTCGCTGCTGACGCACCTCCACGCTGCAGGTTACTCATTGGTTGCTCTCTCCTACCTATGCTCAGCTGCCCCAATGGCAAATTGGCTGAACATAATCCTATGTTCCATTGTGTTCATTACTTCCTAGCTCTTGCAGTCCTGTCTTGTTCGTCTGTTCGTAGCTCTCTGTTCCGGACCCGGCTTTGTATTGGACTACGTTATTCTCAACTCTTGACCCCGGCTATCTACGACAATCTACACCTCTCCAACCCCGACCTTGGCACCCGTAAAACGACTACTCTCCCCTCTCCAACCCGAACCCCGGCTAATAGTACCTGCAAAAATCCGTACCACTCCTACCCAGACCCCGGCAAGTATATCGACTATCCATACCTCTCCAACCCAGACCTGGCTACCTTGTCCAAACTACACTCCAGAAGTGCCCACGTGGCTGTGGGTGATGTTTATATCCATCCCCACCTCGGCCAGCAGTCACGTCTTGATGGTGGTGAGCACATCATGACAAACATCCCCCTGCTAGAAATGTATCATAATTTCTAAGATGGCAGGCACATGGGTGCCACAGAGCCCACGGAGCATCCACACACTCCTGCTGTGGTAGTTTCTGTGGGAATATTGGGACTTGATGCAGACTCTAGAACCAATCTGGAAGAACCAGGCAGGAACCATAGCGGTTGGGCTTCTCCATAAAGTTGGTTCTGCACCAGATACCTCAAGCATCAACACACCCTGTACACCCCACCACAGACCTATCACACTTCACTCCAGACCTAGATCACCCTACCTCGGACCCATCGCACCCCACTCCAGATCCAGCTCACCCCACCTTGAACCCATCGCACCTCACCTTGGACTGAACTTTAATGTAGTTTAACTGGTACCTTGTTCACGAATTGCATGGCACATTTTTTTGGACAATTGTGATGCCTATGTACCTTGAACACCTGTGGCCAGATCAGCCACTGATCGGGCACAAGTACATAAGCAGGAGCAAAGACTGGACTTAGTAGACAAAAATAATGGACCTTGTATTAGAGAGGATGGACCATACAGCTAGGTACATGGACGGTCTCTTGTGGATAGACTGCTGCAAGATAAACTCGACATCTGGAGGAAGCCTCTCCCCTCCCTCCCCATGTGCCTCCAAGCAATACTCAGATGCTGGGAAGTATAGTGATAATACTAATCAAACAATAATAGTACAAGTGAAAAAACGCATCAGAGGTGTTGCCTGTCCTCTATTTTATTTTTATGTTACCATGTGCCTAATAAATTGATTTTTATTCTTCGTGCCCTCGCCCTTTTATTCACACAGCAATGGACTGCCTTTTTTTCTTTTTTTGGACTCTCTGTTGCTTGAACTACTGACTGCAGAAAGCACACAAGCGGACATTGTCTGGTGATGGCGTGAGTAATGGAGTTTTGTCCCCCCCTGTGAGGATCCATGAGACTCACCACCCTCGGCACACCTCCCGCCTACCTCGCTCTGTGATCGGGTGCTCCGCTGCTCCCTCTCCCTGCAGTGCATACTCCTCGAGCCGCCGGACTACAGGCGCGCGTCACGCGCAGACAAATACAGAGTCTCCTGGTCCCATCTCTAGGTTGCGCCCGCACGGGCACGTAACGCACGCTCAACAAGTGCCTGCTCCGCGTTATCAACCCGCAGCTGCTATACGACTCACCTGTCTCCTGCGTGACAGCAACCAATCACAGCCCGCGATGAAGGCGCGCCTCTGCTCTGCTCCTCACTCATTGGCTCTCCTCCCTGTTATATGCTCAGCCGCCCCACTGGCTCATAGGCTGAGCATAACCCGTTGTGATTGCAAAGTGTTTCACCGCTCTCCTTGTTCCTGCTGCCTTGCGCTCCTGTTCCTTGATTTCTGTTCCTGACCTGGCTATCCCTTGGACTCCGCTCTTCTGTACTCCTGACCCCGGATACCATCGACAATCCGTATCTCTCCAACCCTGACCTCGGCATACGTACCATGACTACTCTCTTCTCTCCAACCCTGACCTTGGCTAATAGTACCTGCAATGATCCGTACCTCCCCAATCCAGACCCGGCAAGTATCTCGACTATCCATACCTCTCTAACCCTGACCCGGCTACCTCGACCAATCTACCCTCCAGACGTGCCCACGTGGCTGTGGGTTGGTGTTTATCTAATCCCCACCTCTGCTCGGCGGTGCCCGCCTTGTTTGTGGTGAGCACTCAGTGACACACCCCTCCCCCCCCCCCATATTTTTGGGAAATACTATTTATTCATGTTGATATAATACCTACGTATGCGACTCCAAGGCGCACTTTTTCTCTGCATTACGGGGATATCCCAGGGTCGCTTATGGTTCGGTGGCCATGGGGACTCCAGGCATGCAAGATATTATTTGCACCTTATTCCAGAGTTTTATTGTGTCACCTAACACCCCTCCACATTACAGGGTTAACAATTTTGGATAAATGCTCCACCCCAACCACTAGCCACAGCATTTATTATACTTCACAAGGGAGTATATATGATAGGAGGAAGGTTCTGGAAAGTCAGGTTCGTGGAGGACAACTCAGGAAGAGTAAATAGGGATAAGTCCATAAAGTAATAGAAGAGACCCCCCCCCCCCCATTATTTATTATGTTATAGATATGGACCTTTAATTTAGGATCCCAGAAGATGGCTAGCAGAATCAAACAGGTCCCAGAGTGGGGAGACCGACATGCCACAGAAAGCCCCAGGTAGAGGGATCATGGGCGTCAGCGGATCGGCTCTAATAACAGATCCATATATGTATTCTTTTCAGCCTGTGTGGAAGTGGCAGTTCCTACACAGAAAAGGGGTACAATCTTCACCTGCATAGAACCGGCCAAGATCCCAGTAAGGGCCCAGTTTAAACGTAGTAAAATGGACAATACTCCATGGGGGGGGGGGGCCAGGTCCAATTCAAGGAAAGTAACCAAGCAGATACACCTCCCTTTGAGTGTTAAGAGCGGGCACTAAAGGAAGCACAGTAATCATGAATAACCGAGAGAAAATAGTACAACATTGTCGTCTGTGGGTAATGTGTCCCTGTGCCTGGGGACATGAATAAAGACTGATGTTGTACTACAAAACTTCCTGGCGCCCATCATTTTCACCCTTGGCATCTCATTACCCAGTTGTTTAAATCCAGCACCGAGTCAAGGTTACCTCTTCTGAGTAGCACACATACATACATACATATATTTTTAAATTTTTGAAAAAGTCACCCGTGTGTGACGAAACGCGTCAGGGAGCGCCATCACGCACGCAAGGACATTACGTCATCACGGAGCGCAGCTACCAACTGATTTGAGCGCCGGCTATCGCAGAGAACTCCAGGCAGGGCGGTGTGTTCCTGGTATCGTTGGAAATCGTTTCATACCATCACCAAGCCCAGGACATCCTGCAAACAACGTGGTTCAATACCATCTTGGGACCGAGGATTTATTCCAGCACCTGTTGCAGTTACCGGATGGTGGTGATTATATCACAATATGCTTTTAAAACTTGTACCCTTGTGAGTGCATTTTTTATCCCCCCCTCCCCTCAATAAATTTACGTTTTTACGCTATGGGGTGTGCGCTCTCTTTATATATATATATATATATATATATATATATATATATATATATATATATATATATATATATATATATATATATATATATACATATATATATATATACACACACCACACACACACACATATACACATATACATATACACACCTACAAATGTACATATATACAGTATTTCCTCGATTGTAAGACACCATCGATTGTAAGACGCACCATTGATTTGGCCCTTACAAATGGAGGAAAATTACTTTTTCACTTACCGTGTTTCAGGAGAGGTCCCATGTCAGCGGAGGATGAAGTGGGCGGCGGCGGAAGGAGAGGTCCCACGTCTGCACCTGGTTGAAGATGAACAGGTGGCGGGAGTGCGGCAGAACAGGCCCCAAGTCTGCAGGTGAATGAAGATAAGAAGACAGTGGGCAGGCGTGCGGCGGCGGAAGGAGATCATAATAGCAGGAGAGCTGAGCAGGAGCAGAGCAGCATAGGGAAACGGCTGTGGAGGAGCGCACTGTAACACCGGAAGTTGACCAGTGTCTGACTTCCGGTTACAGTGCGCTCCTCCCCAGCCGTTCCCCTATGCCGCTCTGCTTCTGCTCTGCACTCCTGCTATTATGATCTCCTTCCGCCACCGCCTCCTGCCCGCTGTCTTCTTATCTTCATTCACCTGCAGACTTGTGACCTGTCCTGCCACCTCCGCACTCCCGCCGCCCGCTTCGTCCTCCGCTGACATATTGTAAGGAAGCAGGGCTTTCACAAACCCTCCTTACCTCTTCCAGGGAATGTCTCTGCTTCCCCTTCTCCCTCCCAGCGGTATCCTCTCCGCAGGCAGCCTCCATGTCATCCGACGCAGACACACTCGGCCACCATGTTGGCCGTGACACGCGCGGGACAGTCTTACACCACGCGCGCTCCCGACTATAATTTATTCACTGCACTGGCAGCTCTGTCACGCCCCCAGCACTCGCTCCAGCCGTACCCACGCCCCCCTGCTTCCCAGCTGATGCCGCTTCAGTAGGTTGACCATATTTCATTTAGACAAAAACGGGACATCTCCTCCCCCCCCCCCCCGATGAATAAACCCCTACTTCAGCACATAGAATGCTCAGTGCAGTGGGAATGGGGGTACACTCCTTGTGATAATCAGTAATATGGGGTCACTTAACCCCAAAAATCAAACTGTGGAATGACCCACTTTTAATTGAATTTAAAATAAAAAAATGTATTACTAGGGTGGTGGGGGTGGGGTGGGTTGGGGGGGTTCACCCCACGATCACCTTCTTGCTCACAGAGATACCTCCGAAGAAGGTGCCGGCAGCCGCTCCAGCTGAGCAAGCAGGCCTCTAAAGTATAAAGCTCCCGTGTCACATGGGCCAATAGGAAGCCGCACCAACGATGTCACGGGACGCAGGACATGAAATCTTTGAACAGCGGCTATTACGTGATCCCTGGCACCCTGGGAGAGCTGCTACCAGCACCTAATTCGGATCCATCACCGGATACAGGGGGTTCCCAGAGCTGAAATTAATGGGGTTCAGCTCCGGAGACCCCCGGCTTCAAGCCTATATAAAAAAAGACTCACAAAATGGCTTGAATTGCCTTTTTAAAGTTCAATTTCTATTTATTGCCCGGTAATAGAAAAGTGTATTTTCAATTTACCACAAAGTAACGTATTCCCTGGATTTATTGATGTAGAGCAAAAAAATAACATTAATGTATCTATTTTTTACACTTTTCACAAAAATCATACTTTCTTGTGCAATGCCGGCATAGTACTTGACAATCAAGAAGTAGTCAAATATATTTGCATTTAGGCGATGCTAAGCCTCTGTGCATTGTAAGGCCAATTGACTGGTATTAGCCCCATGAATGCTTTCCTGCCTTGAGCAGCTTGCATAATGCATAATGTTAATCTTTTAAAGTCTATTGAGATTGAGTACTGCCCAGTCTACTTTTATTTATTCAATGACTTGGTTAGTTTCTATCAGGGTGTTCATCAAGCCTTCAAAGGTCTGTGTTGCCAGGGAACAAGTAAAAGGGGTAGGGTGAAACTAGATTCATTTTCATGACATCTGGCCTGGGAATAGTGGTCTTATTATGGGATAAGAAAGGGGTAAAATGCCTGGATATGGGGTACATGAACGCGACTGCACAGAAAGACATATTCACCTAATTGTGTGAAACACACCCAGTTTAAGGAGTAATCACAATGTCCCCTTTCAATACTTTCTCTAAGAGTTAATCTAGGCTTAAAGCAACAGCAATGGATTTGCAAATTGGGTCTCTGATAGGAAGCAGACCCACAAGGCTGAGGTAGGGGTATAAGATCACGACCAGCGCTAGGGGACAGAGTCCTGTTAGAGTAGTCGTGATCCAGGCAGAGGTTATGGCAGGCGGCACAGGAGCGGTCACAACAGGAATCCAAAAAAACTGGGAGGGCTCAGGAACAACAACTCAAGGGGGCCAGGAACACATAGGAAAACATACTATGCTCAGGCAGGGGCTGAGTCACTGACTGCTATTTACGCCCTGGAACCTGTGCAACCAATAACCAAGTTCAGGAAGAGGCTTGCCAGGAACCAAGATGGCCACTATAACCACATAAGGGCAAGTTGCAGCAAAACCCTGGACTGGAACCCTTGCATTTATGGGTCTTAATTCCCCTGGGTGGGAATATTAAATCTGCTTCTGTCAAGGGGCAACTTTAGCTACCTCTAAGAGTATGTTCCACCCAATGAGTGTTTAAAAAGAAAACTTCAATATTCTAAATGGCAAAAAAACATTAATCTTATAATGTACAACACATATATGGTAAGCAACTGTTCTTTTAAAGAGAAGGACAAAGAACAGACAAGAAATTAAGGAATGTCTCATGAACTTTTCCTTTTCTACAGGGTGAATGGCCTAGGTTGACTAAGCCATCTCTTTTCCTTCATCAATGTGGTCCAGCCTGATCTTGGAGGTCTGGGATGTTCTTGCACACGATCATCTGCATTGGAGGTTTCTGGGCTTTGTAGGAGCAGCAAAGCTAGGTCTTCCTCTTTAGTCACAGCCGTTATGCATGATTATCATTTGACAAGGAAAGTCCCATCTGTACTTGATCTTGTGTTTCCGTAGTGTCGTCAGGATTTCCCTGAGATTTCACTTCTTTTGTAAGGTGACTGGAGCCAAATCGGGAAAGATTTGCAAAACCTCATCTTCCATTCCAACTGATGCCACATCTCTAGCCGCCTTCAGAATGGCTTCTTTGCTTTTGTAATAGTATAATCTGGCTATTACATCTCTAGGCATTGTTTAGTCTGCATACCTTGATTTCCAGGCCTTAAGTGCCTAGTCCATGGCTAGGTGTTTTGTCTGTTTCTGGTAGCAACAAGGAAAAAGGGCAGGGTACATAAAGCTTGAGGTCTGTTGTATCTACCGAGTCAGTATATGTTTCATGTGTAGATTGTTACATTGTAATCTGTTCTCTGGGTCCTCTGCTTTTTCTAAGATGGTATCAACCTGCTTGCGGAGGTATCTCCTGGTCTGCTCAGACTGAAAGTGGAATACCTCTTCCAGGCTGCCTTCCACTGCATCTGTTTCTTTCCCTAGGGAAGAGAGTACTAGGCCAATAGATTATTTTCAGTTCCACTTGAAATGTTTACCTCATCTCTGCCATACATTTAGACATGTCTTGTCTTGTTAGAGGGTATTGTTCTTCTTCCTCCAGACCTATCTCAGAGTCCTGCACGCAGTGAGCTGCCATGTGACAGCCTCTTAAAGAATTGGGAAACTTCTTGTGTAGCTATTCACCTGGATTTTGCACTCATGTCTCAGTCGGGAGGTAATAAGCTTGCCAATCCGTTTGGAGGTCTCAATGTGAAGGGACCGAGGACCCGCCAGTGGAGCTCAGCTTCCAGGTGTTCATCTTCCTCTGCGTCTCGCCACATACCATTTTTTTAACAAAACAATTTACATACATCCCCTTTCTAGGTCTAGAAAAATTCTAGGTCTTGGAATTTGAGTTTTGTGTATTAAAAGCAAAGTGTGAAGATTAAACCCATATCATTTTGATTAACACTATTAAATAAATAATTCGCTAACATCTGCCTCCCCTTTTCAGATAATCAAAATGTGATTGATAAATCTGCGTCAAAGAATCATATTAAATAAAAAGGATTTTATTCTATATACTGTATACAATTGTTCCCAGTACCCCAAAAACAGATTTGCTTTGGTGCAAATGTTGGCCCCATCGCAGTACCACGTGTCTGTAAATAAATATCTAAAAATTGTTTAGAGTTAAGATAAAACCAATAGACAATAATAAAAGAGATTTGTTGTTTAGAGTGATCGTCCTGGGGAAACGAAAATGTACTGCATGGCTTACAGACCTTTGGCATGTGCAGTGCAAGTGTACAGCACACTGACATCACACGAAACCCATATAAAATCCTCTTCTCATGGTATATTTTGTATCATCCCTAGAAGATGTAAGGTATGCCTTAAACATGATAGTAACTTTAAAGCAAGAGGCTGTAAGACGGTGAAATATTGAGAGAGATTTGTTGTGAGGGATCCAATGCTCGATATAATTGGTCTACCTGGGGGCTCGCTGATTTCTGTATATTTTAGGTAACTAGTAGAAATGTTCCAGAACAGGGTGTCACGCACGACCCCCAGCTAGCACGCGACCTGCATACGGGACAAGGGTTAATACTGACTCTCGCAAGCGCTCCCACTTTTCACCTCCGCAAAGGTCCGTCAAATGGAAAATATCTCCTCTGCAGGATCAAGGATTAATATACAGCTCACACACTGCCCCACTCTTCACCTTTGCAAAGGCCCCTCAAATGAGTTATATCTCTCCTCAATACCACTGCCACAAACAGCACACAAGTGAGCATGTGACTTATATATGCAACCAGGGTTAATAGACACGGTTACTCTAGCCAAATCACCTTTCTCCTCCTCCAGGAACCAGTGAGTTAATATTAACCCCTACTCAATTGCAAATCATATGTATCCACTGCCACTGCCTGGGGTATGCAAATAAGAGATCAAAGTAATATTTGCCAGGTCCCTGTTTATTATAGAATAAGCTATGTACTTTCACACACCAAAATCAGTTGTAGCTAAATGTGCCCGAATCGTAATTCCTCTCCCCAGATCGTGCAATCAGTTCCTTCAGAGCCCAAAGCATTACTTATTAAATGTTTTAATATATAAAAATACAGTGCTAAGATTACAGAAACGATATTACAAAAAACATGCAGTTACAATAAAAGGCAGAACAACTTCTTAAAGTAAAACAGAAAATCTTATACTTTACAAAATGCTCAGGATTTTCCCAAGAGAGGCCACCGGCTCAGAACAGGAGGTCTCACGTGCTTTGTACAAAGCATGCCTCTGGTGAGATCTGATTTTCAAAATCTTTGCCCAGTCTTAAATACATTCTTTCCTCATGGCACCGGCATAAGCCCGCCCCTTCTGGAGGATGCTGTGAAGCTCCCCTCCCCAGACCATGTCTATAGAACTTGATTAAAACAGTTGACACCTTGAGTGGGCTATCCAGGATGGACCCCCGCCCCAAGTAAGTCCCTTTGAAGTTTAGAGCTGACCAAAGAAACAGTCCTGACCTGCTTCAAACCCAACATTTTGTATTTTGTTAAAACAAGTGCATTAACCCCTCAAGCACCAAAGGGATAACATAATATTTCATGATATTATCATGACACAGGGTGTTGAACAAATAGACATTAAAATTCAAGTTTATCGAGGATATTCTTATCAGAGGCTGAATATAAAAGATCGTTAAGCGCTTTGATAAATATGGCTGTTGTTTTTTTTTATACTTATATTTCTCATAAGTATCACTATCACCCAGGAGCCAGAATGCTTCTGGCAAATAATCCTGTATCACAATTCTGCCCCATCTCAGCTTGTCAAATCACAATAGTCCTATTGGCCATAAATTCCTTGATGGTCTTAAGATCCCCAGGTGTAAGATTCCTCTGTAGACCAAGCTTCATGTTACACAGTGCTTGTAACTGCCTATTGACAGTCTGAAAAAAAAGTTTCCGTGTAGATACCCTTATTGTGTAGGAAGAAAAGTGGAGCGAGGATGGAGTCTGCTCTGTGCCACTTCTGGGATCTCACTAAGAAGCTTTTGTATACATTCTAGATTTTGAAAATCTATCTCAGTGCTCTGTTTACCTTGATTGTTATTTCTTAGATGTTCTCTAAAGACTCGCATATTGGACAGGCGTGTGCGCGTGGCAGAGCGCATGGCGTCGCGCGCACCTGTACGAGAAGCAATCCGTGGCCTGTAGGATTCCTATAACGTGCGTGACGGGGAGGCGTGGCAAAGGCATGCCAGAGGCGGGGCCGTGACGTCACGTGAGCGGTTCGCCCTCATTGGCTGAACCGCGCACGTGACCCGGCTGTCGCGCGACAAAATAAACAATTTGTCTGGCGAAAAATCGGCCACTCCGTCGCTCTTGTGCACACGCGCTCTATGACTGTCCTCATTGACGTACGGCCTTTTGTTTGCGCCGCACACGGACTACAGACTCGGCCTAAGGTCCTCAAGATATAATGTCTTTGTCAGTGCTGAAAATAGAAGAGGGAAGAGACCTTGGTCTGTACACTGATGCCTGGCTTTTAATTCGTTTTGTTGGGAGACAGTGCACGCTGGACTGTGGTGTATATATATATATATATATATATATATATATTTTTTTTTTTATATATATATATATATATATATATATATATATATATATATATATATTTCTTCATATCTCACTGCACTGAGCCAAAGCTGTAAACAGATCATGAAATGGGAATACAAAATCAGTACTGGAGCATTATTATGCAGCTGAACCGGAAAGCGTTATATAATGGCTGTATTTAATGTATACGAGTTTTAAAAGAACAAAAATAAAGTGAAGTTCAATATTTCACTAAATACTTTTTGAAGCAGCAAATTCTGACTTCAGTAACACATTAGTGAGGCTGCTTTTCTATTAAAAGACTATAATACAGTATATGATGGTTGCAATACATGTTCAGTGGGATCCTTTGCTATACAGTAGCTGCAGCCAGACAAGAGGAAGTGAGGAGGCTGTGTGTGTGCTTCACTCATCCCATGTGGGGAGGGCTGTGTATTGCTTCCGGTTGGTGCAGGATTTCCGGTCTGTGGCTGAATGTATCGGTAGGAGAAAGAGAGAGGTCACATCGTTACCCAGGACAGTGTGATGTTTACCTATTGATGTGAATGTGATGGCCACTTCCCCAGCAGATCTCAGTGACCAGCCGCAGACGCATAAGAATGTGCAGGTATCACAGTGTGTGCAGATCATGGGGAGCAACCAAGGGCAGCACATATTTGTCATGTAACATGTACTGAGCTGTGTGCAGACTACCCCAATTAAAGGTGCCAGCAAAGCAAGGAGTTAATTCACCTTGTCACTATTGCAAGAAAGGCATTTCCAGCAAGGAATGAGTTAATTACACACAGGATCTCTCCTGCTTTATAACATAGAAGATAATCTAGCTGTTAGCAACTAAAGCTCAAATGATGTGCCCGAGGACTGGTTATATCACTGATTCTTATTTACACATGAAGTTGCTTGTTGCTATTACTTGTTGATCACATCACTGTCCTACTTGATGGTGTATCATTCTCCTTGCACAGCTGTATCCCAGACTGAATTGTGCATTATATTGTGTATTTGGAACTTAGTACAATAAATGCATGTATTTTAAATGCATTTACTTGCAGAGGGAACATTTGTGTCATCTTCATATTGCAATTTGTAGCAAACAGAAAACATTCATTGGAATATCGGATCCATTGAATTCCACATGCATGTTTTTGTCTGCAGGTTAGCTATATATAATGTTACTTGTAATGTTATTCCTGTTTCTGTGCTCTTCTATGTTTTTTTATGTTTCCTTCATATGCTGGACTAGCATTGTATTCTATTTCCTTTTCTATGTTTCATTTAGTAGACCTTTCATCTGTATAATGTCTGGGGTAAAAAAAAAGGAAGAAAGTTAAGACCTTTGTAGCAGCCGTGGGTATGAGCTTCTCCACTCCAGTCTGAACGCTGACACACTGAATACTGTCCCATTCTTCTCCTTACACTGGGCCAGTGGTTTTCAACCTTTTTTTTTGGTTAAGGAAACCGAAGTTAAATTCTGAGGAACCCCCAACCATCTCTAATAGCGACTCTGTGATCAGATGCATTGTACATTTTTCTGCATTTGATACCATTTTCAAATGACCAGAAAATTGCAAGGAACCCTTTAGGGATACCCAGGGAACCCAGGGGCTCGTAGGAACCCTGTTTGAAAAACACTGCACTGGGAATTGGTGATGAGCATGGTAATTAGGCTATGATCCACACAAGCAACTTCTCCACTCCCTCTTTCCCGGAGAGAGGACTGCTGGGTGGTAAACCCCGAGGGACACATGTGAACCCTCGGAGGGCCGCCTGTTGCCCACCAATGAATTAGAGGGAAGGTGGCTTCATCACAATAAAAACCTAAAATTCCTAGGTAATGCAAGTAGAGGTATGTAACTAATAAACAAATCTCAGGTACCATTTGGATGGCGATGCTATAATTATTCAGTAGAGTACTGTTATTATTTATTTATAAAATATTTTACCAGGAAGTAATACATTGAGAGTTACCTCTCATTTTCAAGTATGTCCTGGGCACAGAGTTAAGACAAATAATACATGGTTACAAATACAGTTACATAATGAGCAGGGTATACATTATATACAAGACATTGCATGCACAGTTAAAGAAAATATATGTTATGGGCGTATGTAACAGTTACAGACCAGATTAAAATGTGTGACAGCCTTAGATTTGAAAGAACTTAAACTGGTGGTGGATGTGAGAGTCTCTGGTAGGTTGTTCCAGTTTTGGGGTGATATTGGTATTAGACTTGTGGCTAAATAGGGGTGATGATGGGAGATGGCCTGTGTCCTCCGAACTCCACATGTATTGTAATAATTCACTAATTGGATGGTTACCTTTTCCATATACACAACATCCCATATTATTTGGGGTTAGGTTGGATGCCCAGAGTAATATGCATCACATAATACAGCATGTTACTTTCCGTATATATGATATCGGAAAACTTTAAAATATCTTGAATTGTTTTTTTAATGAAATATCATAATCAGTAATTACCCAAGAGATTTTTTTTCCACAACTGAGACATTTCGTACAGTTTTGTCATATACAGAGAAACTGATCCTACTATCTTCAAAACCTCCCGCAAAATGGAAAAGCAGATGGATACATAATGTGGATGCAAGTTAACGAGATACCGCCAATGATATACATATGAATAATGGTATCTACACCATTAGATACAAAAATTGGTAGTGCTTTGTATCAATTTTCATTGATACTTGACAAAAGGCATTTTTTCTCCCCAGGCATACGTCAAGTCACAAACCTTGTGTGTGAAATCAAGACGGCCTCCTATTGTCACACAGAGCAAATCTTAACGGATGGCTGGCAAAAGAGACTATGGAAATAATAAACATAACTGTATAAACAATTATTACTGTATTAATAGGTTCCCGGGGTTGGCTATATGCCAACTGACGACGAGAGAAGAGTCTTCAGAGAATGTAATCAGGAGAGCTTTTGGTACAGATGTAAGTATCATTTTGCTAAAGCAGCAATGCACTCCTCCAAAATAATACAAAATAACATTTTAAAGTTCCCCACAAACTAACCACGATTTTATATTTTTGGTCCAACTTTTGTATATTTATTTTGAATTGCTCTATATAAACCATACAATTGTGATCCTAAAACATCACTCTGTGATTTTAAAGTGGGAAGGCGCTGCCTGTCATGATATAAAGCATAACATTTTAAAATCTGTCGATTTCCGACTCCAAACGTTCATGAGTAGCTTAATTTAATTAGTGCTAACGTTGTATGCAGCGTTTTACATAGATTATGAGAGTATTTGCAATTGCACAATACAGGATACGTACACCAGACGTAAAACAAACATTTAAAAGAAGAGCTTATAAACAAACTGGCTAAGACCGGGGTTCTCAACTCCAGTCCTCAAGACCCACCAACAGGTCAGGTTTTAAGGATAACCCTGCTTCAGCACAGGTGGCTCAATTAGTAGGGTTAAATACTGAGCCACCTGTGCTGAAGCAGGTAATGATTGAGCCACCTGTGCTGAAGCAGGAATATCTGAAAACCTGACCAGTTGGGGGTCCTGATGACTGCAGTTGAGAACCCCTGGTCTAAGAGGTATGGTGGAAGACTTGCAGAGACAGTAGGCCTAGGTGGGATTGCAGTGTTTGGTCTGAAATGTGGGTGTATTTGGAGAAGGTCCTGCAGTCATGATCTCAAGCTATTTAAACACTTCATTAACAATTTTCGGTTTTCACATAGGACTTGGGGAAGGGGGGTGGGGGGGGAGGAGAAGTCTATACAGTATCTACCAAATCAGCCGTCTGAGCTTCAATGCGGATTTTCGGGCCGGTTCTGCAGATATACAATACGGCTATACAGTTGATGGGTTTGCATCAAGCACTTCACATGTAGAAATCAGTCTCTAAAAATGATCTGCAATCTGTATGTTTTTCATTTTTATTTATATATAAAATGAATATAAAGTAGAATTGGGAAAATTGCCAATTGGAAAGCATTTCTTAGTATTTTACTTGGACATTAAAATGGAACGTAGATGTAATATGTAATGTTGTATTGGACCTATTGTTTTTAAATCCTCCTGATGTAGGCACCTTCGGCACTAATTAGCTTGAGCTCATTTTCAAACTGCAGCCTTGGGCAAGTCACCTGATGATAAATGCATTAGCATTAGAGCAGCTTATAACATATTTAAGTAGATCTGGATTAATCCATTGGGTGAAGAAGGGCATGTGAAACTCTGCCATGCAAATCATTATATGCTTGCATTATTAACACTATACTCTTTCGCTAGATTTATTCTCCAAGAGAGACTCGCCCTATTATTTTACAATGTCCCTGTGAAGGATTCTGTCTTTTTTTCTGTGTAGCTGGAAATGCATTTATGTAGTGTTTTAAATGTTCAATTTGGGGGGGAAAGTTTTGGTTGCTATCATCACACTTTAAATGTACAAACACATAAAACATGTTTGAGGAAAGCACTTGAAAAATTATTCAGCACTATTGCTCTTGCTTTCAGTTTCTCCTTTTGATGCTTTAAAAACTATATAACATCTATCTATGCTGCCCAATTTTTGTTTTCTATTTAGTGTTTATTGTCCCAACCTCCTGGGACTCTGATGAGAGCAGTAGTGTCCCTCTAACTTGACCTTTGTTTTAAAATCCTTCATCATTAACCCTTAACACTTGGGGGCACGGCTGATACATAGGCCCCTCGCTCTTCAGTGCGAGGCCTCTGTAAGGCCGTGCCTATAGTGCCGTCGTTGGTGACATCACCCGTCGCCATCGGCGAAAGTTATGTTTCGGCGGGATTCCGGCAATTTGATTTGTTCAAGGGCCGTCATTTTTCGACGGCCCTTGAAAAATCAAATTTTTGCCGGCTTCAGGTTTTCGCTCCGTCGCTTGTCGCTGTCGCGTGCACTATAAGCGCACGCGGCGGCGGCGGCAATGTATTTGTTTTCGGGCGACGTCCCCGGCACTATAAGCGCGGCCTAACTCACCTGAATTAAGCTGGCTTCGGGCAACGCGGCATCAAATGACACAGTGGGGTCACGTGACCTGACCCAAATGACGCCGGATTAAATGTAAGGGTTGGGGAGGGCGCGACACTGGGGGAGAGCAGGCAGGGGGGGCGCAGAAAGTTTGCGCACCCCTCCTCTAACCTTTGGAATATGGTGAAGTCAGTGGCTTCGGTGTGCCACGGACCTTCAGCATCACTAGCCTGTGTTCTCTTGGATAACAATCACATGGTTACAGTCCGCTCCCCGATTGTGTCCTGAGAGCTGTGAGCATGATCTCCACTGTAAACGCACAAAAATGTCATGATGTGCAGTGGATTTCACAAGGGCCTCCGGTGTTCCGGCCTTTGTGATGTTCTCTGATCATTAGGAGATTCTAATTGCTAAAGAAAAGATCCAGGGTAACAGTAAAAAAACACAGTTAGCTATATGGTCTTTCCTTTTTAATGCCTGGTCACATGCAATACTGATAACGTTCAATAGTTTTGTATTTTGGAGAAAATGTGATGTGAAAACATTTTCTCTAGAGCCTAGTAAAATGTTCTGTTTACAAGTCTTACCATGTTGTTTCATGCTTGTACGTGCATGTGTGGGAAATAATTGCTTTACTGTACTGCTTAGTGATGGTATTTTTTAAGGTCCTTTGACGTAAATAATTTAGTGCTTCCGATTAAAACATTTTGAATGTGCAGTGCATTCCTGTGTTGGACTGATGCATGTTTTGTAGCATTGCACTTTCTATACCTCTTATTTCTAACAGGTGTTTTATTTTCCCTCCAGCACTTCCCATCGCAACAGTAAGCATGGTTCTTACACAAGGCCTTATTTCCAGAGGTACATAACTTTTATTTTAAATGAATTTATTTTGTTGTTTCTAAGCCATGCATTCACATTGCTTTATGTAGATAACAAATCTACGTAAGTTCCAGCACTCACTGTCTAATAGCTAAATGATGAAAACAGTTGTAATGCAGAAAATACATTTAATAATAAAACAAACAATCAAATGTGTTTGCAGAAACTAGTGTCACAAATGGGCATGTCACAAAGTGAGGGGTGGGGGGGGGGGAAATGAAAAGGGGAAAAAAACATGAAACACAAGGAATATAAACAAAAAACGGAGAACGGAAAGTATGCTAGGGGGGCGACGTTTCGAGGGACTACCTCTTCATCTGGCCCATTCCCACTGGTCCAAAAGGTCCCAGAGGTACTTCCCTAAGCCCCCCTTCCCCTAAAACTGGTCAAATCAGACACCCCTGAAAATAGATAGCAATCATGCAGTGTAGGCTAAATACAGCTAATAGCAGGGCAGCAAGAATCCACTAAAGGCAATGCCAGTAGTTCAAGTACCACAAGACACTGTTGGCAATAGTACAGTAAAGGCTGAACACAGCTTGCAAAAAAGCAGCTTGCAAATACGCACCAAGGGGTCCAAAACTCCGCACGAGGAGCAGAGTCACAGAGGGTTTGATCACTGTTTTCATTTGCTATTAACCTTTTATTGACTGTTGTGGCTCCTGGTGCTTATTTGCAAGCTGCTTTTTTGCAAGCTGTGTTCAGCCTTTACTGTACTATTGCCAACAGTGTCTTGTGGTACTTGAACTACTGGCATTGCCTTTAGTGGATTCTTGCTGCCCTGCTATTAGCTGTATTTAGCCTACACTGCATGATTGCTATCTATTTTCAGGGGTGTCTGATTTGACCAGTTTTAGGGGAAGGGGGGCTTAGGGAAGTACCTCTGGGACCTTTTGGACCAGGGGGAATGGGCCAGATGAAGAGGTAGTCCCTCGAAACGTCGCCCCCCTAGCATACTTTCCGTTCTCCGTTTTTTGTTTATATTCCTTGTGTTTCATGTTTTTTTCCCCTTTTCATTTCCCCCCCCACCCCTCACTTTGTGACATGCCCATTTGTGACACTAGTTTCTGCAAACACATTTGATTTATTTCTGGTTTGTTTTATTATTAAATGTATTTCTGCATTACAACTGTTTTGATCATTTAGCTATTAGACAGTGAGTGCTGGTACTTACATAATTTGTTAGTACTATAAAGGGGAATAAGGGTCCCCTTTTGTTCCGTGCACCTTGCAATTGCATAAATTTAACACTATCGGTGTGCTGTCTATCGTTCCCTTTTACCCTTAGCTTTATGTAGATACTTTTATTATTGCATTAAACCTTTTCAGCGGCAAGATGTCTAGTAGCTCAAAGTCCCAAAGACATTTTGGTTGCAGGGTTGTGTCATCTCTCTTGCAGCGATCTCATGATTGAACCCATCTGCCACTGCCATGAACGAATGAGGAGGTTCTAATTCTCTGGACAGACTGCTAGCGTGACTCAATGAAATCCACTGCAGTGATGAGCTGTCAGAATTTCAGAAGGTGCCCCCGGCATTCTGACAATGGCACAATGGCTGAATGTGTGACAGCTATAGTGATGTTCTCAGAATGTCGCATACGTGATCAAGTACTTCATTGTGTAATTCTACTGAATGTACACAAGTAAAATATTTGTGCAACCAAAACATGTTGCACTACGTTCTTTTAGTGTTGTTTGATAGCCCTGACATCTGTTCTACATCATGAAGAAGTCTGCAGAGTTCTATCGTGCATGTACTCCTTGCCAAGCCGTATATTGTCTGGGGTTTTTCACACTGCGACACTAGAAATATGTTTCTCCAAAAGTTGTTTAACATGTCTATAAATGCAAGAGAGACAGAGACGGTGCATGAATAATGCTGGCATCTAAAATGTCCATGGTGAGCATGTGTCACTGCTGTCTGATTTCTGTGTACCCAGCGCCCTGGTGAGGGCATTGTAGAGTTTCCCCTAAGCCTTAAGCATTGTACGTAACCAATGTATTTATAAGCAGGTAAAGCCTTGTTCTGAGGAGCGTTTTGTTGTTATAGGCATGCAAGAACACACACGCACTGAATAGGGAGCTATAGCTGGAAATCAGTCATCTGGGTAAATTCCTTTCTGACATTATATTGTGACCCAGAGAGAAAGTATTCACCAACAATTTCTGTGTTTTTATATAGACCTACGCTGCTAATCAGTGACAATTTTCCATCAAAGCAGTGTTTTTTTCCCCAATATGCATTAAATATGTTCTTGATAGTAATTGCTATGTTTATATTTTATTTTAGGGATTCTTACATCATCTTCAAGATTTGGCTCTTTACCAAAAGTAGCATGTAAGTGGTATCATTTGTGTTATGATCACCAGTTAGTGTGAAAAATAGTAATATTATATATATATATATATATATATATATATATATATATATATATATATATATATATATATATATATATATATATATATATATATATATATGAGTGAAAAGAGAAAAAAGTAACCCGTATGGGAGCACTCAGGTATGCAATTGATATATTTAGTTTATTTATTTTGACACAGTGCAAAAAAGGATGGATAAACAGTACATGATTAAAAACACTTAAAAAAGAGACTTGGACCCCTGTCACGGGTGCTACCCTTAAACACAAGTGAACAACACTAGGGTACGATTCAAATTGTCAACCCTAAACATGAAAAGGATGGTGACTCAAAAGACACTAGGGTAAATCAAAGTAAATCACAGCAGGTTAATGGGTTCTCAGGCACCTATACAAGGCTAAATAATACACACTACACACCAAAAAATAGACTGATCAAAATATTAATGACAGTCTCAGAGCGTCCCACATCTACATGAGCATACAGTGTATATAACCAATCCTAGCAGAGTGAGTATGTCACTTGTAGGAACAGGTGGTTAGATGGATTGAAATCCCTAGATGTATAGAGCAATAAAGTGTGTAAATAGCATATATAGGAAAATGCCTGATGAACGCCTATTGAATAACCAGGTGTTTGATGTCAGTATCCCTAATGAAAAAAATGAATGAAATGTCACAGTCCAAAAAGATTAATTGCACAAGTTCAGGGTAGCATAGTTACGTGAACCATGGGTCAGGGGTCCTGCCTAGCACCCCCACTCCGACGCGTTTCGTCCAGAGACTTTGACTAGGAGTGGTGAGGGAGCTGAAGCTGGAGACTGTTTATGTAGGATTATTTTTCGCGCCAAAATCGGATGAGGGCGGCAGCAGCTGCAGGTGCTTAAGGGAATTACTTCTTGTATGCCGTGTCTGCGTGTCAGACTGGCACGCATAGTGTCCGCGCGGGTAGTCTGCGCATGCGTGGCTTGTAAGTGCTAAGTTCTACAATCATATCTGCTGCGCATGTGTGAAATGCGGCCTGCCCCTCTCCACGCCTAATGTGCAAGTACACAGGGCTTCACGACACTCTAGTAGTGCGTGTTAGCTTGGATCGCACATCGCGCATGCGCGCTGAACATATCAATAGATCCAAGCGGTTCTGCACAGTGACGCCAATCAAACATAAATGTGGTGGCAAAAACAAATTTCTATTATCACATATATGCAGGATATTGATAGAATCAATGTAATTGTAGTACACAAATGTTAGGCAGCAAGCATGATTCAAAACGAAACTGGGGAGTACCACAGAAAACGCCCATGTCTGGGCATTATAACAGCGCTCCCTAAAGGAAAGGAGGCTGCATTGTACTTGATGTTGTCTGTTAGTAAGAGATAGTGACATCAATGTGTAAACAGTATGTTGAAAAATGTGTCATCAACAGTGTGGACACTACATTGATAACGCCACCCTGCACCATTCAAAATTAATTGCATATGGATATATTGCGATGAACTATAAACCCTCAATAATAGGGCCAAATAACAAAACACAGCCAACCTTGTGTGATACAGAAACAAGGGGGAAAGGAAATGAAAAACATGTAAATCATGTATCCATGTGGTCAAAATTTGACGGAGTCCAGTCAGTAATGCTTGAGTCCATAATGTCCAAGTAATTTCTCTTCATAACTCCTGAAGTGTGCCAAGAAAGTTTAGACCAGATATGGCCAAACTGGAAATGTTCTGACATCCACAGTTAAGGTCAGCGCATGGAGGTGAATTCCTTCCGTGTAGTTGCTGATGACTTGTAGTGTCTCTGGGTTGTATTAGTCAATGGGTGTTGTCCAATGTTATGTAGTTTATGGATCATGTAGAAACTTGATTACATGGGCATGACGTCTTTGGAAGATATATTCCGAGATCCATAATTGATATGGCTAGTGGTCAGGAAGATCTCTAGCTTGAGCCTCTCAGTAGCATGTAGTATCTAAAAGATTAAACAAAGTACATGCAGTAAGTGCACTCATCAGGTTGAATATAGAGCATTTTACCTATATACAGGCAGAGTTTGAACAGTATATTACAAGAACATGGCGTAGCCAATATAGTCATTCAGACCTTTCGGGATCATTGAGTTGATTTGTGTGATCCACCTGGTCTCTTTTTTAAGGAGAGTTTTTTCCAGGTCGCCTCCACGTATGCCAAGGGAGACTTTGTCAAGCGCAAAGGCCCTTAGCAACGTAGTGTCCGCCGCATGTTTGTTCAAAAAGTGCCTAGCGACACTAGTTATTTTTTTAAAACCATCAAGGTCCCTTTGCGCATTCTTGATGTTCCTGACATGTTCTAAGACCCGAAATCTAAACTCTCTTGTAGTCATGCCTACATAAGGCAGATCACAAGGGCATAGGATACAATAGATCACCCCTTTAGATTTGCAGTTAAGCATGGAGCGAATTGTATAGACATGGGTCTTTTGACTATTTGTGAATGTTAGTTTGTTTTCCATATGTTTGCAAGCTGAGCAGTTGGAACATTTGGTGAACCCTATGCGTGGGGTAACGGACACAAAGGTTTTATCAACATGTGGGATGTAATGACTGTTGACTAAGGTATCTTTAAGATTTGGTGCCCGGCGGCTAGTCATAGTGACTTGTTTCCCCAGGGCTTGTGCCAGGTCAGGATCAGTCATTAACACCCCCCAATGTTGCTGTAAAACCCCACGTAGTAGTGGCCATTGCTGATTAAAAGACCCCACAAAGCGGATGACTCTTTTATCTTTTGTCTTACGCTGGGGTTGTAAAAGGGAGGTACGGGTCTTGCGCAAGCTATTACGGTACCCTTTCTCTACCATGGTCTTACTATAGCCTCTTTGTAGGAATCTTAATTTCATTTCCCTAGATCGTAAGTCAAAGTCATGAGTTGACGAGACATTTCTCTTCAGTCTGAGAAACTCGCTTGTGGGGATACCTTTCACTTGGTGGGGGGGATGGAAGCTTTTGGCATGCAAGATCGAGTTTGTAGCGGTATGTTTCCGAAAAATGTCGGTACATAGTGCTCCACCCTCGCCAATACTGATTGTCAAGTCCAAAAACTCAATTTTTATTGGACTTGACTGAAACGTCAGTCTGATGTTTAGGTCGTTGTGGTTGAGGGCATCGATAAACGCAGTAAATCCACCGGCATTGCCTCGCCAGAGGACAAGCACGTCATCGATGTACCTCAACCACAACAGGACATTTTGTGTGTATACAATATTCACATCAGTAAACACCACCTCTCTCTCCCACCAGCCCAAGAAGAGATTGGCATAGGAGGGTGCACAGGTCGCACCCATTGCAGTTCCTCTCTTCTGCAAATAGTATCTGTTTTTAAAGATGAAATAGTTATGGGACAATATAAAGTTCAGCAGATTAATTATAAGTTCAATCAGGTCACCTGCAAGATTTTGCATAGACAGGTAAAATTTTGCCGCTTTTAAACCGTCTTTGTGATGGATGCATGTGTAGAGAGATTCTACATCACAGGTCGCGAGGAGAACGCCCTCATCGACCGTGATGTTCTCCAATTTGGACAATACATCCATGGTGTCCCTTAAAAAAGATGGTAATGTTTCAACAGACAGTTGCAAGAAGAGATCAATGAATCTGCATATGGGCTCGCTCAAACCCCCTATGCCTGATACTATGGGTCTACCTGGGGGGTGGGAGAGATTTTTGTGTATTTTTGGCAATATATAGAACTTGATAGTGGGATCCCTACTCAGCAATGTGATCATATGGCCGAAGGTGATGTATGAGCGAGAAGTCTTTAAACAACTTAGAGACATCCAGTGCTATGCTGTGCTGAGCAGGGATCCCACTATCAAGTTCATGGAGGAGCTCGAGAGATTACTCCGAGGTGCCGTCCTGGATGGGGTAATCACTCAGCACAACATGGACGCCCTGGTGACAAAATGTCCGGTCGTACCCACCTTCTATATATTGCCAAAAATACACAAAAATCTCTCCCACCCCCCAGGTAGACCCATAGTATCAGGCATAGGGGGTTTGAGCGAGCCCATATGCAGATTCATTGATCTCTTCTTGCAAC
Source organism: Ascaphus truei (assembly GCF_040206685.1). Taxonomy (NCBI): domain Eukaryota; kingdom Metazoa; phylum Chordata; class Amphibia; order Anura; family Ascaphidae; genus Ascaphus; species Ascaphus truei. Next base: position 468,384,398 of record NC_134483.1, on the reverse strand, counting down.
TGTCTGTTGAAACATTACCATCTTTTTTAAGGGACACCATGGATGTATTGTCCAAATTGGAGAACATCACGGTCGATGAGGGCGTTCTCCTCGCGACCTGTGATGTAGAATCTCTCTACACATGCATCCATCACAAAGACGGTTTAAAAGCGGCAAAATTTTACCTGTCTATGCAAAATCTTGCAGGTGACCTGATTGAACTTATAATTAATCTGCTGAACTTTATATTGTCCCATAACTATTTCATCTTTAAAAACAGATACTATTTGCAGAAGAGAGGAACTGCAATGGGTGCGACCTGTGCACCCTCCTATGCCAATCTCTTCTTGGGCTGGTGGGAGAGAGAGGTGGTGTTTACTGATGTGAATATTGTATACACACAAAATGTCCTGTTGTGGTTGAGGTACATCGATGACGTGCTTGTCCTCTGGCGAGGCAATGCCGGTGGATTTACTGCGTTTATCGATGCCTTCAACCACAACGACCTAAACATCAGACTGACGTTTCAGTCAAGTCCAACAAAAATTGAGTTTTTGGACTTGTCAATCAGTATTGGCGAGGGTGGAGCACTATGTACCGACATTTTTCGGAAACATACCGCTACAAACTCGATCTTGCATGCCAAAAGCTTCCATCCCCCCCACCAAGTGAAAGGTATCCCCACAAGCGAGTTTCTCAGACTGAAGAGAAATGTCTCGTCAACTCATGACTTTGACTTACGATCTAGGGAAATGAAATTAAGATTCCTACAAAGAGGCTATAGTAAGACCATGGTAGAGAAAGGGTACCGTAATAGCTTGCGCAAGACCCGTACCTCCCTTTTACAACCCCAGCGTAAGACAAAAGATAAAAGAGTCATCCGCTTTGTGGGGTCTTTTAATCAGCAATGGCCACTACTACGTGGGGTTTTACAGCAACATTGGGGGGTGTTAATGACTGATCCTGACCTGGCACAAGCCCTGGGGAAACAAGTCACTATGACTAGCCGCCGGGCACCAAATCTTAAAGATACCTTAGTCAACAGTCATTACATCCCACATGTTGATAAAACCTTTTTGTCCGTTACCCCACGCATAGGGTTCACCAAATGTTCCAACTGCTCAGCTTGCAAACATATGGAAAACAAACTAACATTCACAAATAGTCAAAAGACCCATGTCTATACAATTCGCTCCATGCTTAACTGCAAATCTAAAGGGGTGATCTATTGTATCCTATGCCCTTGTGATCTGCCTTATGTAGGCATGACTACAAGAGAGTTTAGATTTCGGGTCTTAGAACATGTCAGGAACATCAAGAATGCGCAAAGGGACCTTGATGGTTTTAAAAAAATAACTAGTGTCGCTAGGCACTTTTTGAACAAACATGCGGCGGACACTACGTTGCTAAGGGCCTTTGCGCTTGACAAAGTCTCCCTTGGCATACGTGGAGGCGACCTGGAAAAAAACTCTCCTTAAAAAAGAGACCAGGTGGATCACACAAATCAACTCAATGATCCCGAAAGGTCTGAATGACTATATTGGCTACGCCATGTTCTTGTAATATACTGTTCAAACTCTGCCTGTATATAGGTAAAATGCTCTATATTCAACCTGATGAGTGCACTTACTGCATGTACTTTGTTTAATCTTTTAGATACTACATGCTACTGAGAGGCTCAAGCTAGAGATCTTCCTGACCACTAGCCATATCAATTATGGATCTCGGAATATATCTTCCAAAGACGTCATGCCCATGTAATCAAGTTTCTACATGATCCATAAACTACATAACATTGGACAACACCCATTGACTAATACAACCCAGAGACACTACAAGTCATCAGCAACTACACGGAAGGAATTCACCTCCATGCGCTGACCTTAACTGTGGATGTCAGAACATTTCCAGTTTGGCCATATCTGGTCTAAACTTTCTTGGCACACTTCAGGAGTTATGAAGAGAAATTACTTGGACATTATGGACTCAAGCATTACTGACTGGACTCCGTCAAATTTTGACCACATGGATACATGATTTACATGTTTTTCATTTCCTTTCCCCCTTGTTTCTGTATCACACAAGGTTGGCTGTGTTTTGTTATTTGGCCCTATTATTGAGGGTTTATAGTTCATCGCAATATATCCATATGCAATTAATTTTGAATGGTGCAGGGTGGCGTTATCAATGTAGTGTCCACACTGTTGATGACACATTTTTCAACATACTGTTTACACATTGATGTCACTATCTCTTACTAACAGACAACATCAAGTACAATGCAGCCTCCTTTCCTTTAGGGAGCGCTGTTATAATGGCCAGACATGGGCGTTTTCTGTGGTACTCCCCAGTTTCGTTTTGAATCATGCTTGCTGCGGTCCTGTCTAACATTTGTGTACTACAATTACATTGATTCTATCAATATCCTGCATATATGTGATAATAGAAATTTGTTTTTGCCACCACATTTATGTTTGATTGGCGTCACTGTGCAGAACCGCTTGGATCTATTGATATGTTCAGCGCGCATGCGCGATGTGCGATCCAAGCTAACACGCACTACTAGAGTGTCGTGAAGCCCTGTGTACTTGCACATTAGGCGTGGAGAGGGGCAGGCCGCATTTCACACATGCGCAGCAGATATGATTGTAGAACTTAGCACTTACAAGCCACGCATGCGCAGACTACCCGCGCGGACACTATGCGTGCCAGTCTGACACGCAGACACTGCATACAAGAAGTAATTCCCTTAAGCACCTGCAGCTGCTGCCGCCCTCATCCGATTTTGGCGCGAAAAATAATCCTACATAAACAGTCTCCAGCTTCAGCTCCCTCACCACTCCTAGTCAAAGTCTCTGGACGAAACGCGTCGGAGTGGGGGTGCTAGGCAGGACCCCTGACCCATGGTTCACGTAACTATGCTACCCTGAACTTGTGCAATTAATCTTTTTGGACTGTGACATTTCATTCATTTTTTTCATTAGGGATACTGACATCAAACACCTGGTTATTCAATAGGCGTTCATCAGGCATTTTCCTATATATGCTATTTACACACTTTATTGCTCTATACATCTAGGGATTTCAATCCATCTAACCACCTGTTCCTACAAGTGACATACTCACTCTGCTGGGATTGGTTATATACACTGTATGCTCATGTAGATGTGGGACGCTCTGAGACTGTCATTAATATTTTGATCAGTCTATTTTTTGGTGTGTAGTGTGTATTATTTAGCCTTGTATAGGTGCCTGAGAACCCATTAACCTGCTGTGATTTACTTTGATTTACCCTAGTGTCTTTTGAGTCACCATCCTTTTCATGTTTAGGGTTGACAATTTGAATCGTTCCCTAGTGTTGTTCACTTGTGTTTAAGGGTAGCACCCGTGACAGGGGTCCAAGTCTCTTTTTTAAGTGTTTTTTATCATGTACTGTTTATCCATCCTTTTTTGCACTGTGTCAAAATAAATAAACTAAATATATCAATTGCATACCTGAGTGTTCCCATACGGGTTACTTTTTTCTCTTTTCACTCATATTACTTACAACCCGTGAGCACCGCCAAACCTTACTTATGTAAAGTAAACAACATATTTTCTTTGGCTTATGGTGGCGTGAATTGTGCAAAAGTAGATGCGAGGTTTTTCTTTCCCTCCCCTACCCCCATTTTTTTCCCCCGCTTTTTGAATATATATATATATATTTATATATTTATATTTATATTTTGTACATTCCCTACGTTCTAAAGTACAATGATAGTTTGGGTCATAGAAAGGGAAATGTCCCCTTCTACTTGAGAGCAATTATTAGAGAAGTGGGAGGCTCATAAGATGGAGAGTGAAGTGCAACAAGACGGTTGCATCAGAGACATCCTCATAAATAAAATGAATGTAGTCCTTAAACCATCCTAGTGTAAAAATAACATTAAAACATAAATCGGTCTCCTTGGGACTGAATTGTAGAAAGTGGATGCTTTCCAGATACCACTGTCTTCTGCTGGCAATGGGATTTCTGAGTCCATACGTCAATGTCATTGCAATGTGGCTTCTCAAGATTATTCAAGGGATGTTGATACTGTATTGTTAGTGTATCAATCCTTATCTTTTAAATCATTTTTTTTTAAATTATTACACGTGTGTCTCATCTATCTCATCTTTCCCATCCACCCATCCTATCTATCCATACACAAGATGGCCGGATTCACAGGGGATAATGAACATTTTCAAGGAGGCAGGCATGGTGGATGGAGAGGGGATAAGCGAGTCAAAAGTAGATCACAAGTGATTCATATTACACCCTGGGGACCGAAATGTTGGGCCTGTGTGCATTTGCGATGCAATAAAGTAATCTTTTCCCCTAACTTAGTCTTGTGCCAGTAATATAGATCACTTGTGAAGTAATTTTGACTATATATATATATATTGTAATTTTGACTATATTTATTTTTAAAGTATCTATTAAAAACAGAATCTGTCCTTAGCTGTATTATTTCCTATGATTTACCTTTTTTGTTTGTTATACTACAGTTGCTGGCTTATGTGGATACCTGACAGGAAAAGTTTCCTACATGAGGACTTGTCAAGAAAAGTTCAAGAGACTGGAGAATTCTCCACTGGGAGATGCTCTTCGACATAGACGCCTACCGGGACAGTAAGATGAACTAAAATACTTTCACTTCTGTGTAGGGCATAACAAAGTGTTATTTGTCTTCAAGGGGAGCATAAAAATAGGGAGACCTTACACTGTATAGGCTGTGGATGTGAGCTTGCACTCATTTATCTAACTCATTGTTTTTCAACTGGGGTTCCTAGGAACCCTTGAATCCCCCATACATCCCCAAAAAGTTTCCTGACATTTTCAGGTCATTTGAAAATGGCACCAAATAAAGACGAATTTGCAGTGCATCTGATCTCGGACACACTATTTTATTTCTTAAATGTTTTACCAGGAATTATAGGCTAAAGCTGTTCCATTCCAGGCATTATTGAAATCCCTGCTCTCTGGTTAAAATTCGGGGCATTATTCATTGAGTAATGGCCCGGAATTTTTGGCACCCTACCAAGTTTTTCAGCCAATCCGCTTTCAGTTCTCATTCACAAAGAGTGAGATCAGCACTCAGACAGGGGAGGTGATTGGACAGGAGGCAGCAGCAAGGCACTGACCCCTCCCCCACCCTGCCTGCAGCCAGGCACTGACTCCTCCCCCTTCCTGCCTGCAGAGAGCTCCGCACAGGAGAGTGAGGGGAAAGGTTTGTGTGTGTGTTGTGTTTTTTGTGGGTGTAAAGGGGGCCAGCAGAGTGTTTTATTGGTGTGTGTCTCTTCTGTTGGTGTGTGTTTTGTGGGTGTAAAGGGGGCTGGAGAATCTGTTTTGTTGGTGTGTGTGTGTTTTGTGGGTTGAAGGAGGGGTGTGCAGAGTGTGTGTGTCTGCAGTGTGTCGGTTTACAGGGGGTCTGCAGTGGGTGTAGAGAGGGGGCTGCTGGTGTGTGTTTTGTGGATGTAGAGGTAATAGTAATAATCGCTGAAGAACAGGGCATTACTGGCCAATAATGCCCTGGCTGGGTTAAAGTCCCTCAGCTTCGCCTCTGACCTTCAATTCTTCCAGCCAGGGCATTATTAGCCTGTAATGCTCTGTTTTTCGGGGATTATTACTTAAGTAATACATTGTTACCTCTCGTTTTCAAGTATGGCCTGGGCACAGTTATGATAACAATACAAGGTTACATTAAATTAACAAAGTTATACATTATATATTAATTGTATGAACAGTTAAAGATAATCTGTGCTCTAAGACAGGGGCACGCAAACTTTATTTGCGGGGCTCCCCCTGCCTGCTCTCAAGTTAGAGCGCCCCCCTGGCGCTGCGGTGTCGTATTGAGTCACGTGACCCGCTGCATTTGCCGTCGCGTTTCCGCGTCAATCATGACGTCACATACCCTCACGCCATTTGACACCCCGCTTTGCCATGCTGACGCCTGACACCAAGCTTCTGAACCACGGTAAATGTAGTTGCAGAGGACTCACGCAGTCCCCCGGCACTTGGGGCAGAGCGCGGGACCTCTGCAACTGCCTGCGACCCCCTCCAAAAAAATCTAGCGCCCCCCAGTTAGCGCACCACTGCTCTAGGCGTATGGAACAGTTACGGACCAGATTAAAATGCGAGACGGCCTCAGTTGTGAAAGAGCTTTGAGAGTCTCTGTTAGATTGTTCCAGTTGTGAGGGGCACAGTCAGAGAAAGGAGCGGCCGGATTCTTAGTTGAACCGTGGGACCATAACCAGTCTTTTGGAGTCAGATCTCAGGTGATCAGTGCTGCGTGTGGCAGGGCTGAGGCGCTTGTTCAGGTAAGTGGGTAGCTTGAAGGAAGTATTTGAAGGCAAGACATGATGAACTTTGCGCCTAGATTCAATTGATTATCGATCTAGTTCTTTGAGCATTTCGTAGTGGTGTGTTGTAGTTACATTGGAGGACAAAGTGGCATATTGAGTTGTAGAGGGTGTCTAGTTTAGGGTGCTGTACCATATACTATGTCTCCATAGTCTATAATTGGTATTGGCATCTGCTGTACGATTCGCTTTCTGACCAGCTGGTTTAGGGAGCATTTGTTCCTATAAAGTACACCTAGTTTGGCATAGGTTTTGGATGTCAGGGTAAAAATGTGCAACCCAAATGTTAAATGGTTGTCAAACCATATGCCCAGATTTTTAAAACTAGTGATAGACCCTAGGAAGGTAATAGAGATTGACTGTAGCTATGTCATTGGTAGCTTTAGAAACCATGTTTTTTTGTTTAGAAACAAGTTTATTTTGGGAAATCCAGTTTTCAAGTCTCTCAAAATCAGATTGAAATATGTGTCCAGGGTCAGAGAGGCTAGAGCTCTGTACATATAAGATTGTCATCCACATGCATGTGTATTGAAGCTCCCATACAAGCTGTAGGTAGATCGTTGATGAAGGTTGAAAAGAGTAGGGACCCCACAACAGAGCCTTGCAGGACACCGCATGTGATCTCCAAGGGGTTGGAGTTAGAGCCCGATAGACACATGTTGGGATCTATCTGATAGGTAGGAGTGAAACTGCTTTAAAGCATGTTTCCCTATTCCAGAGCACTGGAGCTTGTTTAACAAGATAACATGATCGACCACATCAAAAGCCTTTGGAATATCTAGGAATATTGCACCAGTAAGTTGTCCCAGTTCTATGCCACATTGGATCTCATTGAAAACTTTTAGGAGAGTCCAGATGCAGTGGCCATTTTTTTAAACAAATCACGCCGTGTATACCTTGGAATACTCATGGCGCGGAATTTCTTCCAACCGTACCGCCTTAAGACGCGAGTGCATAAAATGGCATTTTAGTGTTGTGGCTTTTAAACACCTGAAATTGACACAGTAGCACAGTACTGTACACATTACAATTCATTCATTTCATTGCATTTAATTGCACACAATCCATGAAATTCAAACAAAGCAACTGCGATAAACACGTGTGCCTGCAGCGATTGGCCGCGTTCATGCTGCGTGGGGTACAGCAGCGCACATGAAAACGGCGCCATGATTTGTTTCAATAACGGCCGCTGCTTCTGAAGTAGCTGTGGAGTGTTTTGGGTGAAAGACAGATTAGAATTGACTTAGGAACTTTGTCTTGGTGTAGTAATTGCTTAATTGGGAGTGGACACTTTTTCCATGACTTTCTATTGGGAGAAGGCAGATTGGCCTGTAGTTTGAGACAGAGTTTTTGTCCCCACTTTTGAAGATTGGGACAACTCTGGCAGTTTTCCAAGTCTTGGGTGTATGGCCTGTAGCCAAAGCGGTTTGACAATGGCTGGGGCACGGAGTCGTAGGAACTTTGATTGCAGTATGTCAGGTCCACATTGGCTGCTTAGTTTTAATTTGAGGAGCACTTGTGTAATCTCCTCTTCACTCTTCAGATACTGGGACAAATTGAAAATTGTGGGCACTGTTGGGAGAGGGTGAGGTTATAGGTGTTTTCCGAGGTTGAGCTTCATGTTTGTAGTTCGGGTTGCGCTTTGCTAATCGGGAAGTGGCACACCCCACAAAGTATTAATTGAATGCGTTTGCAATGTCGGTGAGATTTATCAGAGTAATATCATCCTTATTGATATATGGTTGTTGATGGCTAGAAGGTTGGAATATATTGTTGGTGACCTTCCAGAAGTTAGCTGGAATTCTGGTGACGATTGTCAGAGTAATATTGGGCTTTTGCGTGTCTTGTTTGCTTAGAGAGGGTTGGGGTTCCTTACAATGCATCTGATCTCAGACGCACTATTAGAGAGGGTTGGGGTTTCACAAAATGTGATTTATAAGGTTCCTTAAACAAAAAAAAGGTTGAAAAGCACTGCTCTAACGTCTCTTTTTGATGAAGACCTGAAACACTAGCATTGAAAATGTAAAGAAAAACAGAGAACAGACCTAGTAAAATAAAGCACTCTTTTAAAAACCCTACCAAAAACGCGTGCTGTGATAATTGTTTCTTCTTTTTAAAGAAATGGTCTGTCTGTTTTTGTTCACACACGTCCCACTTGCTAAAGCTTAGCACCCTTGTGTGGATCTGGGCCTTTGTGGGAAAGTCTGCGGGCTACAGTACTGTTTTTTTATAGATCAGGGAGAAAAGTTTATTGGGGGGGAGGGGGGGTAGACAGCTCTTTATAACCAAAATGATTTTGTAATGAAAAATCTAAAACAATTGGAGGATACAGAAAGGAAATCTCAGATTTCAGAGCTGGAAGCTGGTCACTATACTAAAAAAGGGATGTTATTGTATGTTCGATATGGAGCAGAGATTCTCTTCTTTTCTGTCCTTGCAATGTGAGGTTATTTAAACAACCAACTACTACCTGAATTGTAGATGTGAATTACAGCTGCTCAAAGCAGATGTTTTGAATATTTCACAACTTTCCTTTTTTCTGTTTTAACCTTAGAAATATACAGCAACATTTTATTACATTTGTACTGTTTGACCTTATTTCTGTGTGTGCTTGTATCAAACTCCAGATGCACCTTATTTACTGATTTATTTATAAAATGTTTTACCAGGAAGTAATACATTGAGAGTTGCCTCTCGTTTTCAAGTATGTCCTGGGCACAGAGTTATGATGACAGATAATACATGGTTACAAATACATACAGGCATACCCCGGTTTAAGTACACTCACTTTAAGTACACTCGCGAGTAAGTACATCTCGCTCAATAGGCAAATGGCAGCTCGCGCATGCGCCTGTCAGCACGTCCTGAACAGCAATACCGGCTCCCTACCTGTACTGAAGCTGTGCGCAAGTGGGGAGACTATAGAGCCTGTTACACATGCGTTATTTACATCAGTTATGCACGTATATGACGATTGCAGAACAGTACATGCATCTATAAGTGTTAAAAAGGTAGTGCTTCACTTTAAGTACATTTTCGCTTTACATACATGCTCCGGTCCCATTGTGTACGTTAATGCGGGGTATGCCTGTAGTTACATTAAGTGAGCAGGGTTATACATTATGTACAAGATATTCCATGCACAGTAAGAAATAATATGTTATAGGCGTATGTAACATTACAGACCAGATTAAAATGTGAGACAGCTTTAGTTTGATGTATGAAATATTGGATTTTTGCATCTTATAAAACATTTTTAATTGATTTTGTAAGTTTTACAGCGTTATTGGAGTCTAAAATTTATTTGATAATTTAGTACCTTCTAAATTGGGTGGGCATCTCCAGTCCTCAAGGGCCACCAACAGGTCAGGTTTTAAGGATATTCTTGCTTCAGCACAGGTGGCTCAGTCGAAAAATAATTTCAAATTCTTCAACGCACAAAAATCCAAGATATCACCCATAAGAAGTTATATGAGAAGTGACCACAGTTGGGTATTTCGATGCCATAAAATTGAAACCTTCCCAATACACTGCACAAACGCAACATTAAAAGGAGGATTGCTGTTTTAGTTAGAATTGGTCAAAGACTGAGCCAGTAAAATAGCCACCTACGCTGAAGCAGGGATATCATTAAAACCTGACCTGTTGGCCCTTTTGGACTGGAGTTGAGCACCCCTGTTATAAATAGAACTCAACAAGAAGGAGCGGCTCAGTGAGTAAAGACACTGACTGGCACTGAGTTTGAAGCAGGGGAATCCGGTGTCGGCTCCTTGTGACCTTGGGCAAGTCACTTTATCTCCCTGGGCCACAGGCACCAAAAAAATAGATTGTAAGCTCCACGGGGCAGGGAGTGTGTCTGCAAAATGTCTCTGTAAAGCGCTACGGAAAACTAGCAGCGCTATACAAGAACATGCTAAAAAAAAAACACACATTTAAGAGCAGTTAAAACAAGGAGTCTTCACTCCATGGAACCAGTAAGAGCGACACCATGATATCCTGTAATCTGTAGGTGCCAAAATCAATGATTTGGAGGAGGCCTCTTCCCTGTAACAGCTGATCACACACACACAGCTATTCTGTTACCTCTTACCACATTCACCTAAAAGCAGCTGTTTGCCTGACGACACTGTACATATAACCAATTACAGTACTACCCAGTACTTGTGTAGTATTTTTCAAAGTGTCTCAGTTCCCCCACAACAACTGCAAATGCCAACTGTGAACCATATAAAAAAGAAAGACTGTTATACCATCAAGTGCAATGAAGGAATAAAAGGGTTAACCTAATTAGCACTTAAGTAGGCAGCAGGAAGAGTCATTGTTTGCACTATAAACCTCTCTTCTCCCTTCTGATTGCATACCATGGTGAGTTCATGTCAAATGTGACCTTGTTGCATAGCAATTGAAATGCATAACATAATCATTTCCTGTCTCAGAGGAGGTGATCTTCCTTTTACACGTAGGCCAATCAAGATAGATCGTTTACTTAAAAATAAAAAAATTGTATGTACAAAACAAATGATGTCATTTTGCCAAACCATTCATACACAAAACAAACAGAATTTGTAGTCGTTGCTTTTTATTAATGGGGCATAGTGGACATTATGGTATCACAAATCCAGCATCGTGGATCCCTCTGTGTGAACTACATTAGATAATAAACTATGACACAAATTGCAGACAATGGAGAAATATGTTTATGTAATTGTGACATTACTGCGGTGCTCCCTACTTGGTTTTTATCATAAGCATTAGTATTTGTCAAGAAATGCATTTATGTGCGATTTATAATCCTATCCCATTTCGGTTATCACCATAGAAAACAAATGGATCCAAGATTGCATTGTGTTAAAGGGGCCTCCATCACCCGCTGAACGATGAATAGGAACATTTAGCAAAGGAGAGAACCTGGCATTCTAAATCGCTGCATTTTTGTCATATAGGAATAGCAGATAAAAATGCCACTTGTGAGCACATTCACACATCTCACAGGTCTGCACCCTGTCTTTCCACATTATAGCTTAGCACGGGGTGTGCAAACTGGGGGTCGCAGGTTTTACAGAGGCCCCACGCGCTTCCTGAAGGCATTTAAATTAAATGGCGGCAGAGCGGCGAAGGCCTCTGTAAACTTCACTTACCTTAGCTCACACGGCTTCTTGAGACGTGTCGCCATGGCAACGCGGTGTCATGACGACAGAAAGCCGGAGCCAAGGTTAGGAGGGAAGGGACAGCCGGCAGGGGAGCGCAGGTGGAAAAGATTGCACTCCACTGGCTTAGCATACAGTGCTTCCACTGCAGCCAGGGCCTCTGGGTAATGACATGCAAATAAGCACCGTGAGTCACTTTTTGCTTCTTGTCCACTTTTTAACATGGAGCCCTATAAGCTTATGCCTACCGTATTACCCAGCTTTTCAGCACAGCCTGGGTTAAAGAAAGCTGTGAGCAGGTTTACTGGCTATGCATGTCTTTAACCCAGGCTGTGCTGAAAAGCTGTGTAATGCGGCAGTAATAAACGTATAGGTGGGTCCATGTTATATCATATAGGAAGAAATCCATACTGAGATCAGAGCTAATACATCACTGCCATTCGTTTTAACATGGCAGTCCACTGCTCTCTCGCTCACCTGAAATATGTGAATTACCGCAAAACGTTTACAAGGGACTTTTAAACTAGCTAGAGCATTGTCCTGAGTGGGGTTGTGACTGGCAGTACATTTTATTGGAATGATTTCAATATGTTTTAATGATGTTTTGTAGAAATGTGTACATCTGCTTACCTTGTACTTTGTGATGTTTTGCGTGGAAATCTGTATCGGAGTCCAGTTCTGGGAGGTTTGCATTTAGTTATACATTGAATCCTGTTGCTGAGTTTTCATTATGAAAGTCTTCTTCGGCTGTGATTTCTAATTACAACATCTCAGGTATTCTCTGTTTAACTTTTCAGATCTCCAGCTAGCAACACAGAGTTTTCTGATGCCGACAATGTGACTGCTTCACCTCTCATTCGTTCTGCTCCAGCTGCGGCAGAACCTCTCTCTAATGTGTATCCAAGTCAGTACGACTCCGGGCATGACTCTGTCCCATTCAGTGCTTCCCTCAGCGAATCGTCCACTACTGGAATAACTGATCATGCTGCTTCAGGTACTGTGGGTCTGTGCCTCTGCATAGTACAGGGGTTGCCACCGTTGAGCTTTAAGGATATACCTGGCTCAGTCAAAGACTGCACTCCGATCTGTGCTGAAGCAGGGATATCCTTAAAACATGACCTGGTGGTGGCCCTTGAGGACTGGAATTGGCCACTCCTGGCCTAGTGCATCACAGTAATATCGTAATCGCTATTGATGTATCCAGTTAGGAGTGGGAGTTTTTGGATTTATGACATAAGGTTGTAATCTGTGGTTACCAAAGAAAAGCTTGTACTGTGTGTGTGTGTGTGTGTGTGTGTGTGTGTGTGTGTGTGTGTGTGTGTGTGTGTGTGTGTGTGTGTGTGTGTGTGTGTGTGTGTGTGTATATATATATATATATATATATATATATATATATATACACACACAAAAAAAGGAACATAAAGGGTGTGTAGAGAAAAGAATGGTTGAACTTTTTTTTACTTCTTTTCAGTTAATTTCATTTTAAATATTTTGTTTTGTATTCAGTAAAATTATGTTTTTTTACTGTAAACATTTTAATTGGTGGAATTTCTTATTTCTTGTAGACTTGAAGTCCGTGCTGTTGCTTTGTTTTTTTAACGTAAAGGTGCAATCCCTCCTAGGACTTAAGTGTGACAGTGACATGTTTAGGTTACATGGGAGAGTTTTGAGTTTCTCTGGCAACTCCCCTTTTGTCTTCAACAAGGGTAACATAGCCAGAGCTCATCTTCCTTTTTGTTTTTTGTTTTTGTTTTTAACAATCTTTTTTCCTTTATTGGAGACAGATAAAAGTTGTTACATTCAGGGGTTACAATCAGTACAGTATTTAACAATCGTATGGGAATAACTTGACTTGATTGTATTCTATGGAGACAATCTCAATAAAGCGTTTTCTCAGTTTTGTGTCAAGAAAGATATGGGTAGGGGGAGACTCAGGTTGGGGGGGGATAGATGGGAACGACATAAGGTGGATTGGGGGGGGGAGGCAGGTTTCAGGGAGAGGGGGGGGGAGGTGTTGGGGTGATCCTCTTTTATTACCAGTGTCGGGGGTAGGTGAGGGGAGGTGGGTTATGTTTTATATTTGGGTCTAGTCCGGTGGCGAGGTTCCTAAACTTATCCATGGTTCCCAGGTGTTGTGGACTTCCTTTTCTTTTTGATTCACAAACCCTCCCAATTTAGAGGCGCCTAGTAGAGGCAATTTGTAATTAATTTCCAGAGAAGCAAAATGTCAAATCTTTGCTTTTAGCATGGTTTGTTCTTTGGCCAGCTAGTTGGGATTGCACCTTTTTTAAAACCCTGCTGAAATCGTGTTAACGCAAAGAGGGTTATTTTCTTTGACTTTGAGGGGTTTTTTTTGCTTTGCATGATACTTACTTTGCAGAGCCCGTGCCTTTTCTGGAGGAAAATCCTAAAGCGACAGCGCTTACGTACGACGAGTTGAGAAGCAGAAACAGGGAGACATACGAGATGGCGGTGACGCAAAAGACTGAAACTTCTACGAGACCCTCACAAGACCGGACTCCCAGGAGAGCTGGTACTGTACTAACTAACACAGCCGCGGGTAGTAAAAGCAAAGCATTGGTTATGCTGTAAACCCCATTTCTTGCTACGCCACTCCAATGCCAGTAGAAATGAATGGGGAGTAAGCCCTAACCAGTTAGGAGTAGGACAAACTTTCAACGAACCAGGATCAATGATCCCCCAAAAATGCTCCCTACTCTCATCGCAGCGGTTATTTTTGTCCTCCCTGTCAAGGGGTTGGTTCTCTTCTCACAGCTTTCGTTATCTTTCTGCTACGTCTTGGTGCAGGCTTCTTTATTCCCAGGCAAAGGACAGCATTTGCTCGGAAGTCCCCAAAATGCCACGATGCTCTCGTTTGGCCAGTGGGAACCAAGCATCTGTCGGCTTGCTCGTGATCCTAGCCATTGTGCTGGAAGTATGCCCCCTGCATTGTGTTATTCAGTGGCAACTATACCTTCTTGTTTACCTGAAAAGGATCTCGCTGCAATTGGAGGATTTCGCTACAGTTGTTTGGTGCAACTCCACTCCGGAGAGTAGGGGCCATGGGCATGGAAACAGGCCGCACATGATTCCAAAAGGCAGGATATGCCTTCTGTGATCTATGCTAGGGGTGCGCAAACTTTTTTGTCTGTGCCCCCCTGCTTGCGCGCCCCACGCCCCCCACCCACTTACCTTTTCTCCAGCGTTTTCTGACGTCACGATGTCATGTGACGCCGCTGCGGCATTTGGTGCCGCGTTTCCTTGATGACACGCCGCCAGAGACAAGGTAAGGGACTTACAGAGGCCTCCTGCTCTCTCCTAGCATTTCATTTAAATGTTGTGGGGAAGAGCACGTGGCCTCTGTAAGCGACGCTCCCCCACGTTTGCGCACCTCTGTTCTATACGATCTATATGATCTGTCAGATCCTCTGTGGAGAGTCCTCCTGCTAATAAATGTAAACAGACTTTTGTGGTTACCTTCTGTTGTATGATACTCTGTTCAGGCTCTCGGTGGTGGCGTACTTGAAGCCTGCGCTCTCGGTGGTGGCGTACTTGAAGCCTGCGCTCTCGGTGTTGGCGTACTTGAAGCCTGCGCTCTCGGTGGTGGCGTACTTGAAGCCTGCGCTCTCGGTGGTGGCGTACTTGAAGCCTGCGCTCTCGGTGGTGGCGTACTTGAAGCCTGCGCTCTCGGTGGTGGCGTACTTGAAGCCTGCGCTCTCGGTGGTGGCGTACTTGAAGCCTGCGCTCTCGGTGGTGGCGTACTTGAAGCCTGCGCTCTCGGTGGTGGCGTACTCGAAGCCTGCGCTCTCTGGGTGGCAGACCTACTCGAAGCCTGCGCTCTCTGGGTGGCGGCCTACTCGAAGCCTGCGCTCTCTGGGTGGCGGCCTACTCGAAGCCTGCGCTCTCTGGGTGGCGGCCTACTCCAAGCCTGTGCTCTCTGGGTGGCGGCCTACTCGAAGCCTGCGCTCTCTGGGTGGCGGCCTACTCGAAGCCTGCGCTCTCTGGGTGGCGGCCTACTCGAAGCCTGCGCTCTCTTGGTGGCGGCCTACTCGAAGCCTGCGCTCTCTTGGTGGCGGCCTACTCGAAGCCTGCGCTCTCTTGGTGGCGGCCTACTCGAAGCCTGCGCTCTAGGTGGCGGCCTACTCGAAGCCTGCGCTCTAGGTGGCGGCCTACTCGAAGCCTGCGCTCTCGGTGGCGGCCTACTTGAAGCCTGCGCTCTCGGTGGCGGCCTTCTCGAAGCCTGCGCTCTCGGTGGCGGCCTACTCGAAGCCTGCGCTCTCTGCGGTGGCCTACTCGAAGCCTGCGCTCTCGGTGGCGGCTTACTCGAAGCCTGCGCTCTCGGTGGCGGCCTACTCGAAGCCTGCGCTCTCGGTGGCGGCCTACTCGAAGCCTGCGCTCTCGGTGGCGGCCTACTCGAAGCCTGCTCTCTCGGTGGAGGCCTACTCGAAGCCTGCGCTCTCGGTGGCGGCCTACTCGAAGCCTGCGCTCTCGGTGGCGGCCTACTCGAAGCCTGCGCTCTCGGTGGCGGCCTACTCGAAGCCTGCGCTCTCGGTGGCGGCATACAGAAGCTTTGATGCCCTACACGCTTTTGTGAGTTTCTTTTTCTCTCTAGTATTGAATTTATGTTTCTTGATTGGTGGTCTTTTGTTTTTCTTCCCACCCAGAGAAGGGGATTTGCTTAGGTATATCCCCATTCGTTTGTACCGGCACAGGAGGGACGTAGAGAGAGAACTGTAATTATTCTTACCGATTTCCGATCATTCCATTTCTGCTTGTGTCCCCCATGCCAGGGCAAGGTTCCCTCTCTGGAGAAATGTTTTTGTTGTTTGTCCGTTGTACGTTTTGCTCGGCAGGATGGGTAACTGCTTGTGAGGAGGAGAGTACGGAGCCCTGTAGGGCCTGATTCGTTGAAATGTTAGCAGACATACACTGTTATATGTGCACAATAGAGCAATGTTTCAAGCCCCCCTGGCCCATTCATCAGGCTGCTTTTTTGATACATTAAAGTAGAAACTTAGTGAGACATAAATCAAAACGCAAGTCCTTCATTATTATTATTATTATTATTATTTTTGAGTGCTGATCCAGTTTGGTTTTTGTATAGTTGCATGCATCTAATATTTCCATTTGCTATATGCTTTACTATGGAGGGTTTTCGTCACTTATTTTGTACCCACCATAACGTAACTAGGTGTGGATATAGATATATACTACAGCCTGCAAGGGATCTAATGTTCTTAAAGTCCAGAGGTCCAACTAAGGGTTCTAGTCTGTGAATATTTAGGTGTCACAACGCTCACTCATCTCTTGCTTAGTTAGTGGTTTGTTCCTCTTGGTGAGGGAAATAATGTCTTGCCTTGCACACCGCCACTCGTTTTGAACGGTCTGCAAATACATTATACCGGCTTCCCCAAGTTTAGTCTTTGTGGGCAGCCAATACACAAGATTAGCAGGGCAACACTAAGCTACACAACTTATTTTGTTGATAATTACAGCCGCGTGAATGAATTGTTAGAGCTTGAAAACGTAGCCTATTGGTTGCCCTCTAGGACTGAGCTTGTTCCAGGCCTACGATAGATTGATTTAGTAATATGTGTGGAAGTCTACACCCCCTTATACATGGGAAGAGAGGAAACGGATACTGTGAGCAGAAGAGCCGAATTCACATTGTAAAGCTTTTATATTTCTGTTTCTTTTTTTTATTCAGTTAAGACAAACAAGTATGGCGATGTTGTGGAAGAATGAAAACGGAATTCACTATGCAAGAAATCCACCCCAAGTTGTGTGTGTTAAGCATTGAGATAAATAAAAAATAACTCTATGGAAGCAACTTTTGTCAATAAATGATTGACTATAAAAGTCTTATTAATTTTTAAATGCAATTGCTTTTAATTGTATTCCTTCGATGTACTAAGGCAATATGACGAACTATAAAATGTATGGATCTGTTCAATGGAAAGCTGTATCTATATTTTCAGCACATTAAAGTTTGATTTTTTTGTAAGTGATTTTCATGCGAACTTTTTTATATAAATGCTAAATTATACAATGATCATCTGAAAAGGGGCAAATAAATACAAGTAAATGGAAATAAAGACATGTTCAAAAGCTGCTCTTAGCCGTAAATGATATTAATTCGGATTTGGTTTTTGGAAGAGCGAAGTGAAGACATCAACTAAACGTTTTGGCCACTTTGGGTTTATTTTTGTTTTTTTTGTTCGTGTGTTCTCTCTCCGCAGGCCAAATGCCTTGCCCAATTCTGCTGGACATGTAACGGTATCTTTCTGCCATCCTAGCTTAAATCTGCCATAAATTTCAATCAAATTGCTGCAGCCCCCATTTTGGAAAAATTACATTACATTTATTATTTTGCAACTTGTACTAGATTTTCAGACCATTTGCTTGAACCGTTTTAGAGAAATTAAATATATATTTTTTAAGTATCTTTTTATGAGGGTGTTTACAGATGCATTTAAAAATATTACATTGTAGCATAACATAGGTTATGGTATAATGTTACATAGTTCAATACATATTTGCTCTACCCATTTTTTTTTTCCTTTTTTCGAACTTATAACTGGTCTTGATCTAATATCTCGACCATTTAACTCAAACCCTTGTATCATAGCTTGCTTGTGACTCCCATTCTTTCTTTTAGTTACCGTATTTGTTTAGACTAGGATCTTCGTTTTTACTCTGTTCTGTCATGTTATGTTATGTTGTGATGCAGAACGTTCTCCTTATTTTATATTTCCTTTATCCGGTAGAAATGAAATATTTAAAATGAAAATAAATTAGTAAACACAGTACAACTACCACCTGTAGATTTACTTTGACACCTAGGTGGCAGTGGTAATTATTCACTGCGCAATAGGTTTTTGATGGATTGTCCACAGTATCCACAATGTCAGTATAACTGTTCCTATATCACGGCCTTCTTGAGTGTGATGAGTTTTGTGTGTTGTTTTTGGTCTTTCAGCTTTCAGACAGTGTGTTACAAATGCACATCATTGTTACATGGAAGTGTTGTGCAGATTGCATTAGAAAGATTTAAAGCTGCAGTTCAAGCAATATCCTGCATGTGTGTTTTTTTTTAATAAATCGGTTCTGTAGTAAGAAAAATACTTTTAGCATTTTCTGTTTTAAAAAAAACAACTTTGAAAGGCCAATTTTCTTGTATTCTATTTTAACAAGCATGCTTGTTCCTATAGCAACGATTTACATTCCCCATATTTAAAGATGTCGCCAAACTTTGCCGATCAATAGACGGAGAACAAATTGGCCGGCAGCTGTGCAGTTCTTTTTAGGTAAGTAGAGATTGCCCACATGAAACTATTGAAGTTAAAAAAAAAAAAAAACGGGAGCCTGAACTGCAGCTTTAAATTACATTTTTATCTGTTTGTTGTGAAAAATGAACAACTTTCTATGTTCTTTGCTCTCTATGGAATTCTTATATTTACCCCGGTGCTTATGGCTCTGCTCCGTTATTTCTGTCAAATGACAGCAGTATCATACGTTACAACAAAATAAAAAATGTGAGTTAGCAATATGTCCGTTCCACAAAAAGTGTCGGGGACACAGTAACAAAAATGGAAAGTGTCGGTCACCTAATTTTTGCCTGTTAAACATGCTTTTGCCATAGCGCGGTTGTGGCATGTTGATTGTGTTCACATGTTGAAGATTGACCGATTTTAATTGAAACAAGTAGAACTATTTTTAAATAATGTTTAAGCTTTGTGTTTCCATGGAAAGCCATGTTTGTTTTTTTGGTGCAATATTCATCTGATCTTATTAATTTTTTGTTTTCTTTGGAAAGCAATTCTAATATCACTATTAGACCAGCCAAAAAATCTGTTGCAAAATATAACATAATGAATAAATTGCTTATTTTTTTCAGCAATATTTCTCTGCTCTTTTTAGGAGGTTGCACCAAATAACATTTTGAACACTTAGATTGTAAGTTCCACAGGCAGGGACTGTGTCTGCAAAATGTCTCTCTAAAGCACTACGTAAAACTAGCAGCGCTATACAAGAACAAATTATTATTATTACACTTGGCTGCTATTGTATATTTTTGTACTGTATGTGCAGTGACTTATTCACATTGGTAGCGTACTGTCAGTCACGTACTGTATGTGCAGTGACTTATTCACATTGGTAGCATACTGCCTGTCACGTACTGTATGTGCAGTGACGTATTCACATTGGTAGCGTACTGCCTGTCACGTACTGTATGTGCAGTGACTTATTCACATTGGTAGCGTACTGCCTGTCGCGTACTGTATGTGCAGTGACTTATTCACATTGGTAGCATACTGCCTGTCACGTACTGTATGTGCAGTGACTTATTCACATTGGTAGCATACTGCCAGTCACGTACTGTATGTGCAGTGAGTTATTCACATTGGTAGCATACTGCCTGTCACGTACTGTATGTGCAGTGACTTATTCACATTGGTAGCATACTGCCTGTCACGTACTGTATGTGCAGTGACTTATTCACATTGGTAGCATACTGCCAGTCACGTACTGTATGTGCAGTGACTTATTCACATTGGTAGCATACTGCCTGTCACGTACTGTATGTGCAGTGACTTATTCACATTGGTAGCATACTGCCAGTCACGTACTGTATGTGCAGTGACTTATTCACATTGGTAGCATACTGCCAGTCACGTACTGTATGTGCAGTGAGTTATTCACATTGGTAGCATACTGCCTGTCACGTACTGTATGTGCAGTGACTTATTCACATTGGTAGCGTACTGCCTGTCACGTACTGTATGTGCAGTGACTTATTCACATTGGTAGCGTACTGCCTGTCACGTACTGTATGTGTAGTGACTTATTCACATTGGTAGCATACTGCCTGTCACGTACTGTATGTGCAGTGAGTTATTCACATTGGTAGCATACTGCCTGTCACGTACTGTATGTGCAGTGACTTATTCACATTGGTAGCGTACTGTCTGTCACGTACTGGATGTGCAGTAACTTATTCACATTGGTAGCGTACTGTCTGTCACGTACTGGATGTGCAGTAACTTATTCACATTGGTAGCGTACTGCCTGTCACGTACTGTATGTGCAGTGACTTATTCACATTGGTAGCATACTGCCAGTCACGTACTGTATGTGCAGTGAGTTATTCACATTGGTAGCATACTGCCTGTCACGTATTGTATGTGCAGTGACTTATTCACATTGGTAGCGTACTGCCAGTGACGTACTGTATGTGCAGTGACTTATTCACATTGGTAGCGTACTGCCTGTCACGTACTCTATGTGCAGTGTCTTATTCACATTGGTAGCGTACTGCCTGTCACGTACTGTATGTGCAGTGACGTATTCACATTGGTAGCGTACTGTCAGTCACGTACTGTATGTGCAGTGACTTATTCACATTGGTAGCGTACTGCCAGTCACGTACTGTATGTGCAGTGACTTATTCACATTGGTAGCGTACTGCCTGTCACGTACTGTATGTGCAGTGACTTATTCACATTGGTAGCGTACTGCCTGTCACGTACTGTATGTGCAGTGACTTATTCACATTGGTAGCGTACTGCCTGTCACGTACTGTATGTGCAGTGACTTATTCACATTGGTAGCGTACTGCCTGTCACGTACTGTATGTGCAGTGACTTATTCACATTGGTAGCGTACTGCCTGTCACGTACTGTATGTGCAGTGACTTATTCACATTGGTAGCATACTGCCTGTCACGTACTGTATGTGCAGTGACTTATTCACATTGGTAGCGTACTGCCAGTCATGTACTGTATGTGCAGTGACTTATTCACATTGGTAGCGTACTGCCCGTCACGTACTGTATGTGCAGTGACTTATTCACATTGGTAGCGTACTGCCTGTCACGTACTGTATGTGCAGTGAGTTATTCACATTGGTAGCGTACTGCCTGTCACGTACTGTATGTGCAGTGACTTATTCACATTGGTAGCATACTGTCAGTCACGTACTGTATGTGCAGTGACTTATTCACATTGGTAGCATACTGCCTGTCACGTACTGTATGTGCAGTGACTTATTCACATTGGTAGCATACTGCCAGTCACGTACTGTATGTGCAGTGACTTATTCACATTGGTAGCATACTGCCAGTCATGTACTGTATGTGCAGTGACTTATTCACATTGGTAGCGTACTGCCCGTCACGTACTGTATGTGCAGTGACTTATTCACATTGGTAGCGTACTGCCTGTCACGTACTGTATGTGCAGTGACTTATTCACATTGGTAGCGTACTGCCAGTCACGTACTGTATGTGCAGTGACTTATTCACATTGGTAGCATACTGCCTGTCACGTACTGTATGTGCAGTGACTTATTCACATTGGTAGCATACTGCCAGTCACGTACTGTATGTGCAGTGAGTTATTCACATTGGTAGCGTACTGCCTGTCACGTACTGTATGTGCAGTGACTTATTCACATTGGTAGCGTACTGCCCGTCACGTACTGTATGTGCAGTGACTTATTCACATTGGTAGCGTACTGCCTGTCACGTACTGTATGTGCAGTGACTTATTCACATTGGTAGCGTACTGCCAGTCACGTACTGTATGTGCAGTGACTTATTCACATTGGTAGCGTACTGCCTGTCACGTACTGTATGTGCAGTGACTTATTCACATTGGTAGCGTACTGCCAGTCACGTACTGTATGTGCAGTGACTTATTCACATTGGTAGCGTACTGTCAGTCACGTACTGTATGTGCAGTGACTTATTCACATTGGTAGCGTACTGCCTGTCACGTACTGTATGTGCAGTGACGTATTCACATTGGTAGCGTACTGCCAGTCACGTACTGTATGTGCAGTGACTTATTCACATTGGTAGCGTACTGCCAGTCACGTACTGTATGTGCAGTGACTTATTCACATTGGAAGCGTACTGCCTGTCACGTACTGTATGTGCAGTGACTTATTCACATTGGTAGCGTACTGCCCGTCACGTACTGTATGTGCAGTGACTTATTCACATTGGTAGCGTACTGCCCGTCACGTACTGTATGTGCAGTGACTTATTCACATTGGTAGCGTACTGCATGTAACGTACTGTATGTGCAGTGACTTATTCACATTGGTAGCGTACTGCCTGTCACGTACTTTATGTGAAACATGAAGCATCTTACTCTCTCCTGTGAGACCTGTCACATGGGTGTTTGATGCATTACAGTACTTTGATTTGCAGTGTATGACTGGTCACAATGGCAGAAAAAGGGTTGTGCATTAGTTGGACATTATATATTATATATTTTTATTTCAAAAACGAATACACAATACCGTTCTGTGGCTAACAAATGCTTTTATTTGTGCGAGCTTCCAAGATACATTTATCTCTTCCGGCTGTGTTACAATGGATAAAGCAAGAAAGCTTTTTACTTAAACAGTGCATCTGGAATGTATCTGACGGAAGCTTATCCCTCCCCCTGTGCAGTATGCGATATATGTGTATATATATATGTAGCCATGTCACCTTTTTCTCCCTGGAGACCCCCCTTCCCTTGCGCAGCTCGATCGTGGGTACTGAAAACCCCGACGGCTGCTTCCAAGGGTGGGGGCTGGAGCAGGGAGCAGCGCGGCTTCTCCTGCCTGCGGCCGGTTGCCGGGGACGCGATCGGGCCGTTGCTAAGGCCGCGATCGCGTCTCTAAGGTCCCGGCGGCCGCAGAGCAGGGCGCCGCCATTGCGCTTCAAGTCGCGCATGCGCAGTGAGTCCCCGGCGGCCCAGTTATCTCGCGCATGCGCAGGGAGGCTGCGAGAGGCAGGGAAGAGTCGCGCGAGGGCAGAGACAGAGCAGGAAACAGTGAGGCGGCCATTGGTAGTTCGCGCAGGCGCAGGAGAAGCGCGCACGCGGTCCCAATGTTATTACAGGCGCCCAGGGACTACAATTCCCATAGTGCCTAGCGAGGGAGGCACCAGGTGCCTCGCAGGAGCCAATAGGGCTGCAGGACTGCCCTGGACAGAAAAGGATACATTTGGCGGGCTGGAGCTGCGTGTCAGTCAGGAGTCAGAGTCAGGAGCCCAAGGAAGGAAGGAGGTAGGGTGCAGGAGCCGGAGACTCCCTGCACTAAGGCCCTAGTTAACCCTGTATTACCCCAGGTTAGTGAGTGTTGCCAGGGATAGTCTCAGAGAGGGACCCTGTCACTCATGGTAGTCAGAGCTGGGGGATAGCCAGGGATAAGGGGGCTTAGGTTAGTCTGCAGAGCGTTGCGGCAGGCGTTTAGGTGAATTAGTGGCACGAGACAGCTGGGGGGTTCATAGCGGTAACCAGTCCGGGGAGCCATAGCCCAGGGTCCGTGTTGCGAGGGGGGGGTTCATAGCGGTAACCAATCCGGGGAGCCATTGCCCAGGCCGGCGTTGCGCGTAGTACGAGGCAACTGGGGGGGGTTCATAGCGGTAACCAGTCCGGGGATCCATGGCCCAGGGCCCGTATTATGAGTAGGGTGGGTACAAGACCTACCTATATAGGATAGGCAACCCCGAATGCCCTAGGAGATTGACCCTTAAGCCACTTAAGGATGCTGTGCTATAGGGACGGCCTATAGTGCAGGGTGTGTCACGTTGCTGTTCCCGGAAAGCGGTTGGACCCACGTTGGGGTCCACAGAGACTGTGTTACTGTCTGCAGGAGTTCGGTTGGAGGATCAGAAGGAGGCATCGCTCGACTGATCCTTTTAGAAGCTTGTTGCTGACCCGAGCACCGGAGTGCTCGGCAGGTATTATGTCATCACATGTGCACCAACAGGCCTAGAGGTTTAGTGACTGCGCAGTCACCCAGTGACTATCTCTGTAGGAGTACGGGACATTGGGTGGGGTTCTTGGGACACTGGGTGGGATCACCTGGTGTCGGGGAATCGTCCTGCGAGACGTCACTGTCAGTGTCCCCTCGTGAGAGGGACACAGGTTATTATTATTCTTTGTAGTAAAGTCATTGGTTATAATATAAATCACTGTGTGTGTGGTTTCTGATTGAGTTCCTATGTAGGTTCATTCTACACTTCCCTAGAATCCTACATAGGTGGAGGCGCTGAACCAAGAAACGTTCCAGAGGATTCACCCCAGGCTCTCACTAGCGGAGGCTCAGACCTCCTGTGAGCCTGCAGGTATACGCACCACACCGGTAACACTGCATGTTCTACTCACCCACACTATATATGAGATTGGGTGGGGTGGAATACCCGTTACATTTGGAGGCGCTGCTGAGATAGACCTGGGGTGCCCTGTTCCATTTTTTTCTAAATTGTCCAAGTCCTATTTTTTTTTCCTACCATGGTTGTCAAGTCTGGATACGAGGTCCTCGCCTGGGCCTTGAGGATAAATAATCTTAGTCCCCGCCGTGTGGTGGCCTTAGAAGGCGTTCCCGCCAATATATCTGAAGATGAGATCTATGAGCATATGCGTAAAATCCCTGGATGGCAGCACGCTCTTCTTATAGACTTAGAGCCAGCTTCCACGTCCCCGTGGAGATCGCGGCTTTTTGTCGTGTCATCCTCTAGGGATATATGCCCGTCCGAGTCACCGTCCATGTTATTTATGTCCGGGTGTCCTCCTGAGGGTTACCCTTTAGTATACGCTGACCCCGTGCCATGGCAACTTCCTCCAAGTGAGATGCGTGCACGTGATACCGCTCCCAAGGCGCAGAATGATTTTGCAGAAAACCATCCGGGACTGGCGGGAAAACCAGAGCCCCGCCCCCGCAATGTGAGTGACTCAGTGCAGAGCCCGAGCCACTCAGTGATAGAGCACACCCCTCCTTTAAATTCCACCAGGGGGAGTGAGCACCGTGAACAGCCATTAGACCCTTCTGTTCACCAGGAGGAGGAGGGCATTGTCGTAGACATAGAATATTTTCTTTCTGAGCAGGAAACCGAGATAGACTGTCAAGGGATACACCCTAGTGTGTATGTGGCCTGGCGCGCGCCAGGAGTAGATTCTCTTCTCTTCATATGCTCCTGCCTGCAAGAAGCCCATGCTCAGGGAGCCAACGTGGCTCAAGGACCCCTCGACTTCAGGACCGTCGAGGTGGAAGGAGAAATGGGCATACAGTGTTTTAGCCCCACGTGCGGCTGTTCTAGAGAGACATTGACATGGTGGTCCTACTGTGAATGTTGCGGTGTGCAGTTACTGAAGTCTATTGTGCCCCAGCATGCAGAAGTTTCCAGTGAAGAGGTTGAAGTCCCATCGGTGGCGATGCGCCTACCGGCGAACCACCCCAGCGGTGATGCCGAGGATACAGAGTCTGCTGTGGGTCCGTGTACCCTGGAAAAGGTGTATCCCGATGTTGCGGACCCTGCTGTGGGCCCGTGTGCCCTACAATGGTCAGTCCGACCTACTACAGAGGTACCATCGGTCCTAGGCGTGGGACCAGTACCTACAGACGACCAGGGTGAGTCGACTGCCCCAGGGGTGTCGGGGGTGAGCCTCCAGGTGACCGCGGAGCACGATGGCTCCTTAAGTCTGGTCGCCCGGGCGAAGGGCTCCCCTCTGCATCGCGTCCTGGTGGAGGTGTCCTCATTAGAAGGTAGCTGTCCAGAGATGAGTGGACCAGTGTCTACCGTCGATCCTTCCGGAAGAAGGGAAGCCCATCGTCAGCCAGCAGAGTGGTAAGGAACCCCCTTGTACCCCACCGACTCCGATGGAGGTGGCCGTGAAGAAGGCCAAAGCTACGGTTCCTGAGCGGAGTGTGAGCCCGTGTGCTCCGACGCAAGTGGTCCCAGGACTGGGATCCAACGCTCCCGAGTTTTCAGCACGTAAGTGGACTGCCCCAGAAGTGCCGGGGGCAGGTCCCGATACCACCAAGGTGGGAACTGACAGCGTCCCCGACGACCTGTTGGCCACCGTGAATCACCGCAGGGGTAAGGTGTCTACTTTTTCCCCCCTGCCAGGTGAAACCGAGACATTGTCCAGTGCTCGCTTCTCAGTGGAAGCCTCGCAAAACTATAGAGACAAGGACTGTGTAAAGGGAGATCCAGGGAGACTGGCCTCCTTTAAGCCCAAAAAGGAGCGTGCCATTCGCCAAGTAGTGGACCGCGGGAAAGGTCCTGGCCTCCTGGTCTACCGCATCCCTGCCGCGGATGACCGGGTAAAGGTCTGCTTCAGAGACACTGTGCTACTCCTTCCACCAGGGGGAGGAAGTAGCGAAGAGCCAGTAGCTGTCGCTTTAGGGTGTGCTCTCCGAGAGATTCACCCCGGGGAGGCTCACGGACGCAAAAGTGAGGTACCCCCACATGTCCAATTAGGGGCCCCCCACAAATGGTCTCAGCAAGCAGCTGATACTCAGCTGGCCTCGGGTATTATGGGGTGTGATGTGACATGTTTTGGTGAGGTTAAAGTCGACCTGATAAGTGTACCGGTTATACCCTGCAATTTTTCACTGTGTAAAATTGTACCATGTGATGTCGTTCCCCAAGCGAGGGCGTTGGGTGTTTCACCAGGGGGAGAGTGTAGCCATGTCACCTTTTTCTCCCTGGAGACCCCCCTTCCCTGGCGCAGCTCGATCGCGGGTACTGAAAACCCCGACGGCTGCTTCCAAGGGTGGGGGCTGGAGCAGGGAGCAGCGCGGCTTCTCCTGCCTGCGGCCGGTTGCCGGGGACGCGATCGGGCCGTTGCTAAGGCCGCGATCGCGTCTCTAAGGTCCCGGCGGCCGCAGAGCAGGGTGCCGCCATTGCGCTTCAAGTCGCGCATGCGCAGTGAGTCCCCGGCGGCCCAGTTATCTCGCGCATGCGCAGGGAGGCTGCGAGAGGCAGGGAAGAGTCGCGCGAGGGCAGAGACAGAGCAGGAAACAGTGAGGCGGCCATTGGTAGTTCGCGCAGGCGCAGGAGAAGCGCGCACGCGGTCCCAATGTTATTACAGGCGCCCAGGGACTACAATTCCCATAGTGCCTAGCGAGGGAGGCACCAGGTGCCTCGCAGGAGCCAATAGGGCTGCAGGACTGCCCTGGACAGAAAAGGATACATTTGGCGGGCTGGAGCTGCGTGTCAGTCAGGAGTCAGAGTCAGGAGCCCAAGGAAGGAAGGAGGTAGGGTGCAGGAGCCGGAGACTCCCTGCACTAAGGCCCTAGTTAACCCTGTATTACCCCAGGTTAGTGAGTGTTGCCAGGGATAGTCTCAGAGAGGGACCCTGTCACTCATGGTAGTCAGAGCTGGGGGATAGCCAGGGATAAGGGGGCTTAGGTTAGTCTGCAGAGCGTTGCGGCAGGCGTTTAGGTGAATTAGTGGCACGAGACAGCTGGGGGGTTCATAGCGGTAACCAGTCCGGGGAGCCATAGCCCAGGGTCCGTGTTGCGAGTGGCGAGGCGAGGGGGGGGTTCATAGCGGTAACCAATCCGGGGAGCCATTGCCCAGGCCGGCGTTGCGCGTAGTACGAGGCAACTGGGGGGGGTTCATAGCGGTAACCAGTCCGGGGATCCATGGCCCAGGGCCCGTATTATGAGTAGGGTGAGTACAAGACCTACCTATATAGGATAGGCAACCCCGAATGCCCTAGGAGATTGACCCTTAAGCCACTTAAGGATGCTGTGCTATAGGGACGGCCTATAGTGCAGGGTGTGTCACGTTGCTGTTCCCGGAAAGCGGTTGGACCCACGTTGGGGTCCACAGAGACTGTGTTACTGTCTGCAGGAGTTCGGTTGGAGGATCAGAAGGAGGCATCGCTCGACTGATCCTTTTAGAAGCTTGTTGCTGACCCGAGCACCGGAGTGCTCGGCAGGTATTATGTCATCACATGTGCACCAACAGGCCTAGAGGTTTAGTGACTGCGCAGTCACCCAGTGACTATCTCTGTAGGAGTACGGGACATTGGGTGGGGTTCTTGGGACACTGGGTGGGATCACCTGGTGTCGGGGAATCGTCCTGCGAGACGTCACTGTCAGTGTCCCCTCGTGAGAGGGACACAGGTTATTATTATTCTTTGTAGTAAAGTCATTGGTTATAATATAAATCACTGTGTGTGTGGTTTCTGATTGAGTTCCTATGTAGGGTCATTCTACACTTCCCTAGAATCCTACATAGGTGGAGGCGCTGAACCAAGAAACGTTCCAGAGGATTCACCCCAGGCTCTCACTAGCGGAGGCTCAGACCTCCTGTGAGCCTGCAGGTATACGCACCACACCGGTAACACTGCATGTTCTACTCACCCACACTATATATGAGATTGGGTGGGGTGGAATACCCGTTACATATATATATATATATATATATATATATATATATATATATATATATATACATACACACACACACACACACACACACACACCCTTTCACATAACATTACAGTAGTTTGCATTTAGCGTAGGGACCTGCTATAGAGACTTACCTTGATGTGGTTAGCAGGCTTGGCATTATTTGATCAAAGGATGTAAACCAAAAGTCTCCTTATCATATAGATTTTCACACTTGTATATATCCCTATTTATTGCTATCCCAAAGGGAGAAGCGCAGGGATTCACTTTCTGTTTTTCACATTTGTGTGGCCAATCTCTTCGCCAGCTGCATGCTCCTTACATGGAGAAGCGCGGCGATTATATATTTGTTTTGCTTTAGCCATTGTAAGGCTGTGTCCATAGAGGGTACAGCCGTGCGGAGGCTGAGGGAATGCGAGTGCTTTCCCTGGCCTTAGTACGCGCGCCGTCCGGAGGCATGTCTATGGGCGAACCGCTCACGTGACCACCCTATCACGCGAGATCAGTTTTGTCTGATTTCACGCGCATTGCTCGCCCGCACGCTGTATAGACGCGATGACATTCCTCTAGGCAGTCTGATCGCTCAGCGTGCGGATGCATCAGCGCGGTCTTCCCTTGTATGGACGCAGCCTAACAGCGCCGGAATAAGAGATCTATATATCTATATATATATATATATATATATATAGATATATAGAGAGAGATATATATCTATATATATATATATATATATATATATATATATATATATATATATATATATATATATAAATATATATATATATCTCTCTCTCTCTATATATATATATATATATATATATATATCATCTGTACTGTGTTAGTCAAGCTTAATAATCAAAAACGAATACTCAATACCGTTCTGTGGCTATCGAAATGCTTTTATTTGTGCGAGTTTCGAGATACACCGATCTCTTATTCCGGCGCTGTTAGGCTGCGTCCATACAAGGGAAGACCGCGCTGATGCATCCGCACGCTGAGCGATCAGACTGCCTAGAGGAATGTCATCGCGTCTATACAGCGTGCGGGCGAGCAATGCGCGTGAAATCAGACAAAACTGATCTCGCGTGATAGGGTGGTCACGTGAGCGGTTCGCCCATAGACATGCCTCCGGACGGCGCGCGTACTAAGGCCAGGGAAAGCACTCGCATTCCCTCAGCCTCCGCACGGCTGTACCCTCTATGGACACAGCCTTACAATGGCTAAAGCAAAACAAATATATAATCGCCGCGCTTCTCCATGTAAGGAGCATGCAGCTGGCGAAGAGATTGTAATAAATTTGCATAATATATATATTGCAATTTTTATATATATTGCAAATTTATATATATTGCAAAAAATATTTATTTTTATATATATTGCAAAAACTATATATATTGCAAATTTATTGCATATTAAATATATATATAATATATATATTATGCAATAAATTTGTTTCAACTGTTTGCAGCAAACAAAAATCCCACATGTGAGCACAGTCATGTGTCTCAAACAGGTCCACAAACCTGAACTATAACAGGGAATACCTGCTCACACCTATATTATGTAATCTGTGAACGCCAGAGGGGTGCCATCAGGGATTAAAGTGATAAACTATTTACAAGTTCCCTATTGATGCACTCACAGAATGAACATAGTACATTCAGCGTCGCTGAGGCGGGCTGAGCCGCGCTGAACAGATACACAAAGCCCCTGAATCTGTATTCAGCGTGGCTATAGTTTCTCCCTCCGCATGCGCGGTGATGCGTGCGGAGGCTGAGAAACTTGGAACAGACACCCAAGTTTGAAATTTGCCGCTCGGGGAAGCGGAGGAGCGGTCACGTGACCGCTCCCATCCAATGGGAGCGGGGGACTAGCCCCGCCTCCTGGCACGCCTCCGCCCCACCCCCTGAGCGCGCTCACTGCCTCGCCTGCAAGGACAGGAAAAGCATCATTTTCAGCAGGCGAGGCAGAGCATTAGCGCGCCTCAGCGAGCTTCAAGGCCACTATGTCCCAGGCCTTAACTGGAGCCGACCTATGCTCTGTCAGTGTTTCCCAAATAAATGTAGTTATGGAACCCTTTTTTATTTTGTACAACAAAATGGAACCCCTTAAATATTTTTAGCGTAGCACATGAAAAACAATAAAATACACGGAACCCCATTTGGGAAACACTGCTCTTTGTATATGCTGGGGGACCATCTCAGTCTGTTAGACGCTAGTATACAGTGTCTGTGCTCAACTAATGTAATTGTGCAGATATACATGAGTAGCCATGCTATTGCTGGGCTGTGTGGTCTCCTAAATGAGACCTGGCTGTCCCAGTGAGTAACAGTATTCTGGATCCAGGCTCACTTGTAGCATGTGAGAAGATCCATGTAGCTTAACTCATCCCATTTTTAAAGCACACCAAGTTCTTCTATTTTCTTCAACTTTTTTGAGTGGGGTTAACAGAAATATAAAAGTGCTTGCATGTAATTTGTGGTAGGAAATGTCTCTTGTGAGGAGAAGTATCCTTTTTGAGAAGTAGTGGCTTTGGTATCAGGGGAAGTGCTTTTCTGAGGGGAAAGTAAAAAGGAATCCCTTTCTACGGGAGCAGTGGAAGATGTGTCTTACTCACTTTGGCTGCTGTTGAAAAGAGAGAACTTTCCAGACAGGAACAAGCCAAGGTACAGATAAGGGCAGGGGGAGAGGGCTAAACCAATCTCAAACTATGAGCAGGGCAACTGACTAATGGCTGTAGAAAAGGGGATGTGTAACTGTTGCAATTTACACAGCAGCACTGGTGTTTGAAACGGAAAAAATGAAACTTTCCCTGGGGAGAGCTGGCAGCCTGAGAGCAAAAAAAGTACACAGAAAAGAAACAATCCTGTTCCAGGACAAACAATGTTCCGTGTGCCAATTCTTGGAGTCAGGAAGGAATTTATTTTTCCCCTTATGAGATATCATTAAATGATATGTCTCTGGGGTTTTTTGTTTTCCTTCCTCTGGATCAATAAGTATAGGTGTATGATAAAATATCTGTTGTCTAAATTTAGCATAGGTTGAACTTGATGGACGGAAGTCATTTTTTCAACCTCATCTACTATGCAACTATATGTATGCAAAGATTGAAACGAGAGAGAGAGAGATAATGGATATTGTTGGTGTAGAGGTGAGTGCTAAACTATGATGGAGTAGGGTGGTTAGTATTACATTGTGTACTGTAACTCAGCAGCTAGAGGTACAATGTATCATGTAGAATGTATCATTCTCTTACTAAGGTGTGAAAGGTTGCGTCCCAGCCTTTCTTTAAAGAAGCCGCAGCATCAGACCCTGGGAAGAATGGAAGAGGCTTTTGCTGTTCTCTGAACCTTCTTTTTATTAGGTATTCCACATTCAGGTGTACAACAACCAGTTCTCCCAGCGTGATGTCTCCAGCCACAGAGTAGCCAGCAATATCTGCATTAGAAAGTTTGCATCCTCATATCACATAACAGCAACAAGGAGTGCAGAAAAAGAACAACCTCCTATCACACAGCAACAACGAGTGCAGCAGACCCCAGGGAAAGAAACCCCCTCCCTTTTATTACTGGTTAATTTGGACCAAACCAAATTAAGTATACCACACAGGGGAGTTGTCTCCCAAAACTTACACAATTAGCAAACATAATACACTTCACACAACATACAATTTTCTATAACAAGCCCCCCAAAAAACAGTTCCTTTTACAAACATCGCATGCATGTCTTTACTCTGTAAAATAAGACATTCAGTATCACTTACTTTAATTCCCCCCCCCTACCCCCCCCCTCCATACCATGGTATAATCCACCCTGGATGGTATGCAGGAAGGAAACGCCCTATTCCTTTTTGACAGAGACTGCCCATGGCTGTGTAACATCAAACTGTGTTCAACACCAACCAGACCTGTATTGTACTGACTGACCTCAGGACACCACATTAAAAGGTTAGTAAAGTTTCAGGTAAACGAAACAAAAAAAAGATTGCTGGGCCCAGCAAAAAAAGACAGAAACATAAAGTGGTGCACTTGATGCCAGAAAGCAAACATGCATTTTAACTTCTACAAAAGTGAAATGCCGCCGTGTCATATAAGGTAACACCTATTGTTACAGTTTCCAGCTCAAACTGCTGGGAATATTTGCAACAAATGATGACAAACAGGAAAGTGTTACAAATATTTTGGGGAAAAGCGTGGGGACTTTGCATGTGGCGCCCCCTCTCCCCCCCCCCCCAGAAAAATATTGCCTGCGCATACACGTTCTGCACTTGCCTATTGCGCATGCGCGGTTGGTGTTTGCCAGCTGCTCATGCATGTGCTTGCCCATGAGCGACTGGCAAGCTGTGATCACGCATGCGTATGAGCGACCGGCAAGTGCCGATCATGCATGTGTATGAGTGACATATGTCCCGGTTTTTGCCCGGACAAATCTGGCCACCCTAAGGGGGTGGGGGGAATTGAGTAAGTAGTCAAGAATGAGGAGGGGGGCCATTGAGTGATAACCAAGGGGGGAGAGTTATAGGGGGGAAATGGGGGGAGAGCGGAAGAGTGTAAGATGGGGAAAGTGAGAGAAAGGTGGGGAGAGAAATACATAGGGGAAGGGGAGTGGGGAATAGAGGGGTGTGAGAGCGAGGGCGTGTGGGACATAATGCAGGAGGAGGAGCCTTTTTCCAGGGACATTTGTTATCATTTTAGCTCCTTTTGTGTCCAATACTAAAAATTAGGTTGTAAGCTATTCATTATCTGTCTTATTCTATGTATATGGAGCTACTTAGGCAGCTTTATATTATAGTGGGGTTTAAGTTGCAATAGCTGGTAATTAGCAGTAATGGCTAACTACTACTGGTGTTTGCCATTTTCTAACTGACCCCATAGTCTAATAACTCGAGTCCAGGACTGCTGCTTTAGTGTCCAGCATTTTGCTCTGCTGTAGGTTTGTCTCATGTTGCTTATACAGTAAGTATGATGTGTGAAAGATAGAATAGATTGTAAAGTTTGGCCATTCACATCTGAAACATTCTGCAACCCACCCTGTGGTTCTGTTCTGCTTACGCGATGAGGCGTCAATACAAAGTTAGTATGCATGTAGGATGTGTGCAAAAGAATGCAAAGTCCCGCTGAGCTGGTGTCTGGTGATGCGTCTGGGATTATAATTCTTTTCATGTGCAATGTACTACTGTTTACATTGCTCTGTCTTCTTCCCTTGTATCTTTAAGTCATGTGGACAAATACAAGGGAAAGGCACAGGCAGTGACACGGTTTGTGTGCTCAGCAAACAAACCTCTGTGGGGTCTATGTACTGTCTCTGTTCCAATAATTCCTCTGAGGATTTAAAGCTTGTTAGAGATTTACTGTTCTGTGCATTAATTAGCGACTACTGAACATCAAATTTAAACCGTTTAACTTTTTTTTTAATTGGCCATCTTTTGGACATGCTCCTGTGCTTCATATCGGGTAAACCTCACAAGTTAATTACAAAAAAATTATAGGCAATTCAAAAATGTGTACTTTCTGTTGTGTCTACTGTCACATCCTATTTCTCTGTGTAACTTTTATACTTGTCATAGAGAGGAGTACATGCACACTGCCATATGGTGCTGGAGGGGGGTACTTATCTGCCGGTGCACTGGGTCCAGGGAGGTCCAGACATCCCAGGGAAATACAGTGTAAAGAAGGGAAGCAGGCACACAGGCTTATGCAAAAAGTTATTAAATATGCCACAAAAAAATCCAACGTTTCGGCAGAATCTCACTGCCTTTATCAAGGAGAGGGCCCTCTCCTTGATAAAGGCAGTGAGATTCTGCTGAAACGTTTGATTTCTTTGTGGCACATGAAATATCTTTTTGCATAAGTAAGGCCGCGGGCAAGGTCAGCGCTTAGTCGCTGACCCGGGCTGTGCTGACGCTCGGCAGTGAGCCGCAATGAGAGCGGCTTTAGCAGGGGCTCGCGCACGAGTCCGCAGGCGTGCGGAAACGTAGCCGACAATCCAATTTAAATTTGCGCGCAGAGGGCCGGTCACGTGAGCGGTTCGCCCAATGAGGGCGAACCAGATCCATGACGTCGTTGGCCCGCCCCCAGACACGCCCCCGGACGGCGCGCAGACTAAGGCCAGGAAAAGCACCCGCTTTCCGTCAGCCTCCGCACGGCTGAAGTCCCTATGGACTCAGCCTTAGCCCGTGTGCCTGCTTCCCTTCTCTAACTTATACTTGTACCTATAAAATAGTGGAACATTAAAAAAAAAGTTTCAGTTGAATGCCAAAATAGCCTGTTAGGGAGAATGATACATAAATCATATAAACAATGCCATGTTGGATCAAAAAAAACAAAAAGAATTTTAATGGAAAAAAAATCACAAAAGTATACCGCTGATGTTGAACGTAAATAAAAATACATTTCATAGTTGAATTTAGGATGTTTCATTATACACAAATATATGTTTATATAAATGTAAAGAATACAAACAAAATCAAGCGTAAATATCCGTTACTCAAATCAATTAATGCACCAAGTGGAAAAAAAAAGGGACAAATGTACTAAATAGTAAAAAATACAGTCCTTGGATATAATGTAGCTCCTCCTGAGAGAGAGACTTTTCAAGTCTAGAAGGCACAGAGAGAACGAGATCCGGAGCACAGATATTCTCCAGGGGTATATGGAAAGAAATGGTGGAAATACAGTGACCCCACAGAATTGCACTATATTTCCACTGCTGTGTATTCCCATATACCGCTAGAGAATATTTGCACCTCGGATCACGTTCTCACTGTATATAAATGTATGCATAATCTTTATTTGCACAGCATCATCAATGCACATAGCTCTTTACAGCGGTAATATGTGACATAATAATAGAAGACAATAGAAATAAGTGCTTCAGCCATAAAAGTAAACATAAGTAGTCCCGCAGAACTTACAATCTAAGTGGTAAGTAGGGAGAACATACAGCGACTGTAGATGAGTGTTATGGTAAGTCGTCTGCAAGGGTTCATAGTAAATGTGTGTGTGCATCTGTGCGCACTCAAGAAAAAGTTTGTGAACCCAAATGATCATTACGGAAAGTCCATAGTTCTTCCATGATTACCTTCTTGAATCAAAGCCAGCCTTTTCTGAAATATCCAATAGGGTTTATATTAACCAATTCCATGTCTTTAGAAACAAAATGTTGTATGAATTAGACAAATAATGAGTAATTAAGAGTTAGTATATGTGCAAAAGTACGTTAAACACAAATTTAGCTGATAAAACCAAAGGGGATAATTAGAATCGGGTGTTTAATAATTAGGTGGATCTTCAGGTGTGAGTTTGGGAGGCTTCACCTTATATAAAGATCATAAACTTTGTGAGTTTGGTCTTCACCGTACAGGTGTGTGGAAACACGTCATCCCATAATTAAAATAAATCTCTGAGGACCTCGGAAAAGCTGTTATTGATGCTTTTCAGTCTAGAAAGGATTACAAAACTTTCTAAGGTTTTGGGGCTCCACCAATCCACTGTCAGACAGTATACAAATGCAGAAAATTCAAGACCACAGTCACTCTACCCAGGAGCGGTCATCCTAAATCTTTCCAAGAACAAACTGGCAAATCATCCAGGAAGTCATAAAGAAACTCAGAATAACATCCAAGGATCTGCAGGCCACTCTCTCCTTGGCTAATGTGAGTATTCTTGACTCAACTATCAGAAAAATATTGACCAAGAATGGTTTTCATGGACCGATAGCCTGGAGGAAACCAATGGTCTCTAAAAAGAACATTGCTGCCCATCTGAAGTTCGTCAAAGAGCACCTAGATTATTCACAAGACATCTGGAACAATGTTGTCTGGACAGATGAGTCAAAGGTAGAACTTTTTGGCCTCGATGAGAAATGTTATGTTTGGCGAAAACGAAACACTGTTCGAACAGAAGAACCTCATCCCAACCGTCAAGTATGGTGGTGGGAGTGTGGTGGTTTGGGGCTGCTTTGCTACCTCAGGACCTGGATTACTTGCCATCATAGACACAACCTTGTATTCTGCATTGTATCAGAAGATTCTAGAGGAGAATGTAAGGCTATTCTTCCATGAGCTGAAGCTGCACCGAAAGTGGGTCATGCAGCAAGACAATGATCCTAAACATCCAAGCAGATCTACAAAAGAATGGCTGCAGAAGAAGAAATTCCGCGTTTTTGAATGGCCTAGTCAAAGTCCGGACCTAAACCCCATCAAAATTTTGTGACGGGACCTGAAGCGAGCTGTCCATGCAAGGAAGCCCAAAATGCAACCTCCTCTTTACCTCGATCGCACGGTTTAAAGGCCCTGAACTGCAGACAATGTGAAGGTAGTGTGCCTTTCACACGGCCGAGGCCTCGATACTTACATCCTACAATGCCTTGTGACTGCCGTTGCGGTCTGTCTCTTAAGTGCAGGATATTGCGGGGCGCAAGTATCGATGCTCTGGTGAGTGACAGGCACGCAGCCTGCAGTTAAGCCGTGCAATCCAATAAAGAGGGGGCTGCATTTTTTCTTTCAGGCGCAGTCCAGAGAAAAGAAGGCTCTGTATGAAGAGGGAAGTGAGGTCTGTATGAGTATGGAGGGGGTGGAATCTGTGAGGGAATGAGGGGGGAGGGGTGGACTTTTTACCTGGACAGTAAATGTTAGTGATATTTTCCAGCCCGGTATGTACATAATGTTAACCTAGCAGTGTCGACTTAAATATAGGCTGCATTCTTGATAGATTTTGGGAAATTGTGCATTAGTCATACTTTACATGCTCCTCTCACAAGCCAGAAGCAGAGCTAATACTTTGTTAGAACAATTCCTCACACAGCTGGGATCAGTCACAAAGGTTGAGGTAGCAGCTGCTTGTATGCTAAAGAACAGATGTATGGTTAGGACTGCAGCCAGTAGCCCTAGAAATACAAGGTCGGCACAGAAGCAGGAAGGGTTCTATAACGCACATACTGATGGAACATTACCTAATGCATTGCCAGTTGACTGCAGAGCAGCTTGATAGAAATGAACAATCCAAAATGTATAATGGGAATGCTTTAGTCACACGATCAAGACGAAAAAGAGCATCTTCAACAATCACCACAAAAATAACTATTATACACACAGGATATTTGTATTCATCTAGCTTGCCATTATTCTTCAGAAGTATCTGTGCAGCGACTTGTGGAATCCTGATGGTTCTTTG
Organism: Ascaphus truei; assembly: GCF_040206685.1. Taxonomy (NCBI): domain Eukaryota; kingdom Metazoa; phylum Chordata; class Amphibia; order Anura; family Ascaphidae; genus Ascaphus; species Ascaphus truei. The sequence goes on along the minus strand of NC_134483.1, from coordinate 468,346,513 downwards.
GCCCTTCTCAGTGAATGTCATTAGCCAAATACAGATAGAGCAATAGCCTAATCACCACACTGCTCTATTGAAAGATATGGAAATAAAGACATCATTTAAAAATTGCTGATTTCAAGAAATTTGCATACAATCTTAAAAGGCATAAATCATCCAATCCAAGTTAATGGTATGTTTATAGAGTCCCTGTTTTAGTGTAGGAATCATTTGACTTTCTCATACCTCAATCTGGTCCCCTCCCCTAGACCAAATAAACACACCACAAAGACTTCTTGAGAGGATAAACAAGTCACAGCTTTATTAAAACATATCATACATCAAAACATCACATTGACTGAGACTAGCGACCCAGCCAGCATGTTCCACCATCATATGAGAGACCAAGGGATACAATTGACTCACAGCCATCTAAGCCACGTGGCGCGTTAACACAACATTACGGGAGTACACCATCATGCCGGCCGACCAGCCGGCCAAGGTGAGCATGACACCCTCTTTCCCCACAAACCCACAACTAAGAGGTCTAACACACCTCAACTAAAAGAAACCAGTAATGACCAAGTCCCCGCCACAGGCCACACTTCTCCCGCTGCGACAGAGTACTATCTTATAAAACCAAGCACCTGCATCCAATAACACAAGCTCTACTATAAGGGAAAGATGGTGGGAACTTAATCTGGGGGTCAGTAGAAAGTGAGAGAGGCTTACTAACCTCCCTCACCCCCCCCACCCCCATCCCTTAATACCCTTCCCTAGCCCCAGACCCATTCCCATAACATCAAATGCCCCACTTGGCTACTAGTCCCAGTCATCCCCTAGTAGTTCAGAGCTCTCTTATTTTAAATTGCTCAGATGAAGATGTCTTGCTTCACTCTGGTGGACAATAGAATTCTGTGAAGTCATCGTTAGTTGACATGGTACCTTCTGTTTGGAAGCTAGTGTTGTTTTTCCGTGCACGTGCCTGCAAAAGTAAAAAATTAAATATCTCAGCAATTTGGGGTCCAGAAACTTTGAATCCTTTGGGTCAGCTTCGGGTAAACCCTGGTTTTTATAAGATTAAGAAAAACCTTGATTTTAGGGTGGATTTGCTACTTAGAAGAATCCACACCTGTTCCCCTGGAATCCCCTAAACACCCCAGACTGACTCAGGTATACCCATTTCAATGCTTCTTTATATTAAATTGCAGAAGCTCAACACAAATATACCTGTTGCTGATGTATGAAGCTGAACTTTACTATAAAATTAACATACAAAACTATTTGGAATATATGTCCCCAAGGGACCTATGTACTAAGATTATATTTTAAATAGTTTTATGCGTCAACATTTCACTGCTAAAAAGTAATACAAACCTTTATAAAATGTGCGTCCTGTGTACGGAGTCTTCATTCATATGATGCAGAATTTGTTGTTCTGACTCATTTTTTATGAATACCTGATTGATGCAGTTTAAATAAAAACAGATTTATGCGATTTAAAAAAAAAACTAGTATTACAAAATCTAATTTATTAGTGTAATCTCATTTAGAGTAGGTATACTGTGAATGCCCTTCCCCTCAATATCCGACTAGCACCCTCTCTATCCACCTTTAAGACACACCTTAAAACACCCCTGCTTAACGAAGTAGCTCTGTAGCTGATACTATACACCTCATACATAAACATTGGCCCCTTGCAGACGCACTTACCAGGTTTGGAGGGGGGGAGGAGGGGGGAGAGGGATAGGGAAAGAGATGTGGAGGGAAAGGGATGAGGGGAAGGGAGGGAGGGAAGGAAATGGAGGAAGGAGAGGGGGGGGGGTTGTTATTTGAAGGAAGGTATGGCAGCAGTGGATGGGAATTGTAAAAAGAGGGGGTTGGCAAAAAGAAGCAGCAGAAATTGATTCAGAGAACCAAAACCCAGGAAGTAAAGGCAGACTTATACCAGAGTACTGGTATCTAAACATTCATTTAGACCACCGGGGGTGAGTACCCCCAACCGGTGTATCCAAAAGGTCTCCCTTCTACAAAGTGTTTTGAAGAGGTCCCCTCCTGATTCACTAAGAGGAATGTGCTCAATACCCATAATTTTTAAGGATTCTGGATCCTTGTTATGTTTGCTAGAAAAATGTCTCGGTAAATTATGGGTACTGACACCATTTATCACATTTATCACATTTATCACATTCCTCCTGCGCTCCAGGAATCTAGTACTAAGGGGCCGAGTGGTGCGACCTACATATTGTAGGCCGCATCCACATTGTATTAAATAAACGACAAATGTACTGAGGCAATTGATATTGCCCCTCACATTATGTCGTTCATCTTTGTGAAGGGAGGCAAACTCCATTTTGGTAGTAAGATGTTTGCACGTGATGCAGCGGCCCCTGCCACATCTGTGATTGCCAATAAGGTTCACTGAAGTGGCACCGGCAGCCGCAACCGTAGGTTTAAGTTTGCTTGGAGCTAGAATATCCACCTCTAAGACACACCTTAAAACACACCTGCTTAACGAAGCATATGGGTAGCGCCGTATCTGATACTATACACCTCATACATAAACATTGGCCCCTTGCAGATGCACTTACCAGAACGCCCTCCTACTGTCTCTGTATGTTCTGTCTACCAACCAATTAGATTGTAAGCTCTTCGGAGCAGGGGCTCCTTATCCTAAATGTTACTTTTATGTCTGAAGCACTTTTTCCCTTTGTGTTATTTGTTATTTATAGGATTGTCACGTGTATTACTATAATGGTGCTATATAAATGTATGTATGTATGTATGTCTTTATTTATATAGCGCCATTAGTGTACAGAGCGCTTCACAGTAGTAATACATGTGACAATCATATAAATAACAAATACAAATTACAGATCATGGGAATAAGTGCTTCAGACATAAATGTAACATTTAGGAAGAGGAGTCCCTGCTCCGAAGAGATTACAATTTAATTGGTAGGAAGAACGTACAGAGACAGTAGGAATGATGACAATAATAATGCAAATAATGACATACATAAATACATACAAATTAACATGTTTTGGTCAACTATAAACTGAAACATCCGTCAAATAAATTTTTTGTATACATGGCAATATAATGTTACGCTAACACTATAAACAGATTTTTTAGGGTTTATGCAAAGTTGAACTTGGCAGGCGGTTTTGACGCACGTTCTCCTTTTTTGGGGGGGGACAGAATGTGTGTTTTTTGAGTACATGACACTAATATCTTTACAACCAGTGCCATCCATTTCTGTGAGTCCAAAAAAAGGAAACCACTCGTTTTTGACGCAGATGGAGAGATTTTCAGGTAAGTACATAGGCGAGCACAAGCGCAATTTAAAATGAGATTTCCCTGCAACAATTATTTGCCAAAAAAGCTGTTTGTGCCATGTAATACATACAGATGTAGCAGGACTTCCTGCCTTCGCAGGCGCAGCTGAGTAAAGCTGCAGCTGTGGAGACAGTGCCTGCCGCGGTTGCTCTGCGGGGGGGGGAGGGGTCCATGCTTCCAGATCGTACCTCCCACTGCCAGCGCCGGATTTTCAAGTTCAAATGACGCTGCGACGTCACCAACATGACGTCGTTCGGCGGCGCGTTGCCATGGAAACGCAACATAGTGTCGTAATTTTACGTCGCAACGAGACGTCGTGTGATGTCACGGTGGAGGCGTCCGCAGCGTCATGTGATGCCGGATTCCAAAGGAGCAGGAGCGCGGCAGAAAGGAGGCGGCCGACACAGGCAAGTAGCTTCCAATTAGGTCCAATAGGCCGGCGGCGCTGCAAAATTATATATATGGGGGCGGAAATTTTTGCCGCCCCAAAATTTTGCCGCCTTAGGCTCGGGCCTAATGGGAAATCTGACACTGCCCACAGCGATAATCCTCCGGCGCCGGGGCAGCCACAGTCACGCAGCTTGCCCCGGTGCCAGAGACAGTAAGTGCTGCTACATCTGTAGGCCCCCTGGTGTTGATGCTGCAAAGTGATGTTTCTGAGAGTAAATAACATTAGTCTGGTTATATACATAGCGGGACCGGCTGCGCAGGAAGAATCTGTGTGTGGTAACAGTGCAGTGTGTGGACCTATTTGTGATTGTGCATGCAAGAGGCCCCTAAGAATAATGTACTGGTGAGAACTGTCCTGTTTGTACTTTATTTTGTGTTCTTGATCACATCTGAGATTTCTGTATGTTTACATATTCTGTAAGCATAGGTGGATTGGTGAAGAAGTGCTGTAAATATTTACTTTAGGCACATTTACGTCAGCGGATCTTTACTAAAGTAAATGCATTCATTCCACTTACGCAATATAGGGAAGTCATGGAAACAAAACAGAACCGAAGCCATGTGAACACAGTTACTACCGAGGAAAAATGTTCAGTAATTCCTGCTACTGAGGATTAATCTTCCGGAGAGGAACATATGGCAAGAGGGAATAACTAAATACTGTACATGCTATGTAATACATCAGCTGGTCTGGGAAGGAGAGGTTTAAACAGAGGGGAGGTAGACGGAACTATCAGATGCAGTGGGGCTTTAACACTTTCAGTACTGGAGGGGCTGCGGGAAGTCAGGGTCGCCAACAGAAATCATGGTGTGTGTGTGTGTGTGTGTGTGTGTGTGTGTATATGTGTGTATATGTGTGTGTGTATATATATATATATATATATATATATATGTGTGTATATATACATATGTGTGTGTGTGTATATATATATATATGTGTGTGTATATATATATATGTGTGTGTATATATATATATATATATATATATATATATATATATACATACATACATACATACATACATACATACATACACTCCAAAGTGGAGTGTTTTTCTTTTATGTTTGTGTTTGCAGTGTTTAAAGGAACGGGCGCAATAGAGCCTTATTTTAATTTCACCTTAAAAACAGTCTCCATTGCATACATCTGCACACATCTCTTACAGGAAGCAATTACTGTCCATTAACCAATCAGTAAAGACAATGCAGGCGAGCAAAGAAGGGGATGCGACTTCAGGTTATGGCACGATCTGAGTAAGACGGGTGCTGCAAGGAACTCCGCACTGATCTCTGGACCAGACCAGCGGAATCCTTACCTTAATGGGCAGAAACATCTGAAAAGAAAGTCAAGAAACCTAAATATAAAAACGGAGACTGGGTGGAAAAATTCCTAAACGCTCTGGGAAGCATCAGAGACTACCTCGTGCTGACAAAGCAGATCCAGCAGTGTGCTAAATCAAAGATGGCCGACGGCACTAACTCAGCACATGAAAGTACTAACTTCATATGACATATGAGCAAATAGCTAAGGCAGTGAGAGAGACAGTTGAACCAATGTTCATTCATCAAACACTGCAGGTTAAAGAAGCTATTCTTGATATAAAAGAACCAATTGCCAAACTCAGTCGAGATGTTCAAACAAATGAGCAGAGATTAGGGGAAACTCTGGATGAAATAGCAGCATTAAAGACCACAACAGAAGACCTAACACAGAAAGACATGCCGGCGAACCTTAGAAAATAGATCTCGTCGCAAAAACTTACGGCTAGTCGGTCTGCCGGGAGACATCAAGGGTGCCGGACTATACTCCCTAAAGAGATTCCCCTAATATTGGACCCCAAACTCCTTCTGTTACCCATTGAGAGAGCATACAGGGTGGGGCCGCTACATCAACAAGGCTGAAACAGACATAGGCCTGAACCTTCAAACTGCTCAACTTTCAAGAGAAAACACAACTCTGGAGGTCATACAGAGGCAAGATGCCTCTAATATGTAACAAGAAATAATTAATGATATTACAAGACTTCTCTACTTCGGTGGCAAAGGCGTGTAAAGAGTTTTCGGAAATATGTACCAGATTATTTAATAGAGGGGGGAAAATGTGCTCCGCTCTTCCCGGCTAAACTGAGGCTGTTTACAGAGGAAGGTTTTGAGGATCTCAACACGTCCAGAGACACTAAAAGGTAATTGCAAAGAGAAAAGATCAGGGTAATTTATTTATTTAGAAAATATTTTACCAGGAAGTAATACATTGAGAGTTACCTCTCGTTTTCAAGTATGTCCTGGGCACAAAGTTAAGACAAATAATACATGGTTACAAATACAGTTACATAATGAGCAGGGTATACATTATATACAAGACATTGCATGCTCAGTTAAGATAATTAGACCAAGTCTCGGATGACGAATCCATAGGGTCAGCCGCGGATGGAATCACTGAGGAAATTGCTAAAGGGTGATTGTATCTGAACTTAACCCCAGTCGTGATAAACTAAGGGCTCAGATTCAATTCTCAACAAGAGCCGAGCAAAGGTTTTTACTTTATGCAGAGAAAGAAAATGGGTATTCTTGTTCTAACTGTTAAGAACGTTCAAAGGTTTAAAAATGATATGTGGTTAGACTGAAAGATAATCTCAGTCATGGTAAAGCGAGGGCCGAAACACAACAACTTTCAGCGAGAACTGAGCAAAGGTTTCACTATACACAAGGAAAGAAGCTGGTTATTCTTTCTGTGGTTGTTAAGAAAGTTCAAAGGTTGAAAAATGATATGGGACTACATTGTAAATTAATAGGGTATTAAATCATTTTAGATGCTACCTAAATCTGATAAAGTTCCAGGGATCATGCTCGTATGAGCATAAAAGCAAAGCAGAGCTTAGAAAATGTTTGCTTGATAGTAAAGACAAGTCAAGCGATGGAAGTCCTATATTCAGTTTATTACAAACGCAAAATTAATTTTTCTGTTATGATTTCCAATTTTGTTATTTTAGCACATCTATTAATTTATGTTAATACTGAATTGTATGAAGAAACAATCTCTGCCTCTCTATCTGCAGTGATTTTTCTGGGGGGTTGCGGCGCTTACAGAGGCCCCGTGCTTTCCCCCCCAAAGCATTTAAATTAAATGCCGGGGAGCGTGCGAGGCCTCTGTATCACTTACATTGTCTTCGGCGGCTTCTGGCGATACGTCGCCATGGCAACGTGGTGTCAAATGACGCTGGACAAAATGTAAGAGTGGATCAGGCAGGGGGGCGCGTGCAGTCGGGGAGAGCAGGCAGGGGGACGCAGACTAAAAAGCCTGCGCTCCCCGGGTCTAACTGATGTATGGAGAGCTTTACATCCAGGGGAGTCTGACTTTACATTCGGGTCACAAGTCCACTTATCATGTCGGCGATGGATTATTTTCTAATTCACAAACAACTCTTCAGGAAAGTGACTGAAGCTGCTACAGTAAACGTGGCTGCATCTGATCACTCACCTGGGATCTGTACACTAATAACAAAGGCGGATCCTGAGAATGTTGGATATATGGAGATTTCCGGTTGTGCTGACAGATTCAGGCAAATGTAAAGATTTCCTAGCAGGAGCCCGGTGCAGGTGTGAAATAAACAATGCACAACATACAGGCATATCCCGGTTTAAGGACACTCACTTTAAGTACACTCGCGAGTAAGGACATATTTTCAATAGCACCATACCCCTTTGTCCGTGCGCTCGCTTTGCGAGTACGGACACTTATTCTGCCCTAGAGACCGCCGTAGTAGTGACGCACTGATTCCCCTCGCCCAATAGGCAAACGGCAGCTCGCGCATGCGCCTGTCAGCACGTCCTGAACAGCAATACTGGCTCCCTACCTGTACCGAAGCATCGATAAGTGGGGGAAAAAGGTAAAGCTTCACTTTAAGTACATTTTCGCTTTACATACATGCTCTGGACCTATTGCATACGTTAATGCGGGGTATGCCTGTACCGTAGTAATGACACTTTCTTATTTTGGAAAACAGTTAAAGTGATCTTGAGGGGTGAACTAATTTCATACACGATAAAAAAAAAGGAAAGCCCTAAATGAGTGACCTAACAGCTCATAAAAATCTAACTAAAGTTTTCAGCAATCTAAAATTGAATTTAACAATGCAAAATAGAAAAAATATTTGGAAAGGAAAAAAGAGTTTGAGCTAATTCTACAAAGAACAGTTTAATCATGCCTTTCAGAAATATCAATTCTTCAAGTTTGGAAACAAAACAAGTAAACTGTTTTGTAATATGATACAAATTGACAGACCTAAGAGATATATTATTATGTCAGTAAGTGACAACCAATGTACAGTATGCAAAATAAAACGTGCAAAATAAAGCTAAACAAAAAGTAGAAATCATGGTAGAACTCTAAAAATTGTAAAAAAAAAAAAAAAAAAGACGCAAAGCAGCCAAATACAAACTTGATATCTAGAACAATCAGAAAACTACTTGAATTGCTCAGAAACAGTTGCAAACTTTATATAATAATAATAATAGTTTTTGCTGTATAGTACTGACAGTGTATACAGGGCTCTCGTGCCCAAGGTCACAAGGAACTGAAATAGGGAATTGAACCAAGTTCTGAATCAATCTCAGTATCATTGTTTTCAGAGTCAGCAACTTTACTCTCTGTCCTATCAAAGAAGAAGAGGTGATAACAATGATCAAAGAGTTGAAAGATAATAAAGCCCTGCACCCAGATGGGTATACGGAGAATTTGCTAAACTGTTACAGAAATAAGTCTCCCATAATAACGTTATATAATAAGATCTTACAAAATGAAAATGTCCCAAAAATGTCAACTTTGGCTTACATAAAAGTATTACCTAAGCCAGGGGTGAGCAAACTTTTTATGCCGAGCCCCCCTTTTCATCCATAACATATCTCGGGCCCCCCCTGCCTGATGTAATCAAAATCACATGAAAAAAAAAAAAACCTTTATTAAACTGTATACAATATAAATCCAAATATGTTTAAATATTTACATATTTCAGCAGCTCGCGCTGGCAAAATTAGGCTGCGTCCACGCTGCCGCTGAGAGCGGTGACATCACCAACTCTCCAAGCATCCCATGCATGATCTGTTATTTATATTATCTGTTATTTATTTGATTACCACATGTATTACTTCTGTGAAGCGCTATGTACATTAATGGCTCTATATAAATAAAGACATACAATACAATACAAGCATGAGCCCAGGTTGTCCTGCATAATTTTGCAAGCGTGGATCGGGGCTATTTGTGTGTGTTTGTGTGTGTTTGTGTGTGTTTGTGTGTGTCTGTGTGTATTGACGGCTGCTGAGCGCACATCAAAGTCAATTTTGTTTGTCTCCCCAAGCGCCAAGCTTGGGAGAGCGTACGTGCACATAGGCAATACTTTGGGGGGCATTCATCCACCTCTTTGCTACCTCCCTTCCCTCTCCCCCCCTTTTTTTTTCTTCCTTCCCTTCCATGCTTTTTGTCTTGCTATCCACATTGTCATCCACACTCCTACCTACAGTATTATTATTTATTTTTTCCCGTTTTCAATGTTGTGTTTTCACAGTTTTTTTTACATTATTTCTGTACATTCATAGTATGATTGATATAGTGACAGCCTACCCTCTCACTTGCAGAGGATCGCAGTGAAGCAGGTTGCCAGCGGAGGAGAGCAGGACCACTGCACTATTGCAGGGCAGACACCGAAGGAGGGGCGTTTGACTTCACCGTGCTCGGGCGTGCTCCTCCCCGTACCTCCGAAGCCCCTGCGCGTGCGCTCACACACCATCACGTTGCCGCCACCTGCACTATCCTGTTCAGCCACCCGCACACATCTTCGGCTGCCCGCAAGTGCACATCTTCTTGGCCGCCCCTCGCGCACAGCGTCTGCCGGCCCGCGCACCCCAGTTTTCGTCGCACGCCGCCTGCGCCCACTAAATAATTTTGCGCCTCATTGCCCCCCGTTTGCGCACCACTGCATTACAACACATACTCTCTCAATCAATCACCACATACACTCAATCAATCAACACACACACACACACCACACACACTCAATCCCCCCCATACATACACACTCAATCCCCCCCCCCCACACACACACACACTCAATCCCCCCCCCCACACACACACACTCAATCCCCACACACACTCAATCCCCCCCCCCACACACACTCAATCCCCCCCCCACACACAATCCCACCCCCCACACACACAATCCCCCCCCCACACACACACAATCCCCCCCCCCACACACACACACAATCCCCCCCCACACACACAATCCCCCCCCCACACACACACAATCCCCCCCCCACACACACAATCCCCTCCCACACACACACACACACACACACAAACTCAATCCCCACACACACACAATCCCCCCCCCCCACACACAATCCCCCCCCCCCCCACACACACACACAATACACACACTTTCTCCTGAGGGGGCGACATGCTCCGATCCCCCAACCCCCCATGCTGCTCACAACTAGTGCGGGAAGCAGACAGGAAGAGAAGGAGAGAAGCCCCGCCCCCTCTGCAAGACACAGACACACAGAAGCAGCAGCACGGAGCTTCTGGCCGCCCGTGCACAGCTCTGCCCGCCCCCAGGTATCCCCGCATGCAGCCCGCGTCCCCCCTACATAATCTTACGCCCCCCCAAGGGGGCACGCCCCACAGTTTGCGCACCGCTGACCTAAGCTATCATTTTTTGATTATATACTTATTAATTACTTTGATAAGATTTTCATTATTGTTACACTTGTATCTTATACTATATTAGTGAAAGCACTGTATGTTTGCCTGGATGTCCGGTGTCCCTAGGGGAAATCTCATTGGTCCCTTGGGCCGCCCCGCCCCCGCACACCTCTCATTGGCCTCACACACTCACACCACCCCCTTGGCCCGCCCCCCACACCTCTCATTGGCCTGAGGCGGAGTGACGGGCCAAAAAAAAACACACACCACACACACACACACACACACACACACACACACACACACACACACACACACACACACACACACACACACACACAGTGTCACCACACACACACAGTGTCACCACACACACACAGTGTCACACACACACACACACACACACACACACACACACACACAGTGTAACACACACACACACACACACCTCCCTGAACATCGTGACCCGCACGCACCTCCTCCTCTCCCCGTGTCTCCCGCGCTTTCACCCCGCCCCCCCCCCCGGCGCCGCTACAGTCAGCGGGACACACACACACTATTATTACCCCTTCAGCGCCCCCCCCCCCACCCACCCAGTGTCAGCGGCCGTGCTAGACCCCCCTCTATATCTCCCACCTCTCCCCCCCCCACACATATACATGCCCCCCCCTCCCCGGCGCTCACAACTCACCCCCCTCCCCGGCGGGGGAACAGCCAGTGGCCAGGCAGCCTGCCTCGCGGCACCGAGTGCCCAAGATGGCGGCAGCCTCACTCGCGGCGGTGGCCGGAAGCCTCCCTGTTTCCCGCGCTTTCAGTACCCCCCCCCCCCCCCCCGGCGCCGCTACAGTCAGCGGGGGAGCGAGCGAGCGCCGGGGACACAGCGGGGGAGCGGCCACAACACGCTGCCTCCCGCCTCAGATCCACGTGGGACTTGCCGGACGGGTGAGTGAGCGGCCTTCACCTCCCCTCACCCACCTCTCACCTCCCCTCACCCCACTTCCCCTCCCTTCCACATCCCCTCCACCTCCCCTCACCTCACCCCACTTCCCCTCCCTTCCACATCCCCTCCACCTCCCCTCACCCTCCCCTCACTCCACTTCCCCTCCCTTCCACATCCCCTCCACCTCCCCTCACCCCCCTTCACCTCCCCTCACCCACCCCTCACCTTCCCCCTCACCCCACTTCCCCTTCACCTCCCCTCCACCTCCCCTCCACCCCCCCTTCACCCCCCCTCCACCCCGCTTCACCTCCCCTCCACCCCGCTTCACCTCCCCTCCACCCCCCCTCCACCCCCCCTTCACCTCCCCTCCACCCCCCCTTCACCTCCCCTCCACCCCCCCTTCACCTCCCCTCCACCCCCCCTTCACCTCCCCTCCACCCCCCTTCACCTCCCCTCCACCCCCCCCTCACCTCCATGCCCCCCCTTCACCTCCCCGCCCCCCCCCCTTA